>NC_066362.1:157456093-157618593 GCF_013377495.2 Cygnus atratus | reverse complement strand
ATCTTTCCTTCATTCTGAATCCATCTCTTTGCTGTATATTCTGTTTTGCCTTGATTTAAGATTTTAAGAATAAATAAATAAATAAATAAATAAATAAATAAATCCATCTTCTTCTATTGTTCATTCTTACATCTTACGTTTCCAAGAAGGTTTGAATTTGAGGTCTGATTATTTTCTATTTAAATAGATTCAGAGAAAAGTATCTTTTCAGTGGAAAACTGGAACGTTTAGGATGACTATTTGCTTTTAATTATTGTGAGGGAGCAGAAGTGACTATGAGCTGTTTCAGTATCTGTCCTTAACATGCTTGTTTGTCAGGCCTATACTTATTTGGGTTTTTGTTTACCCATACAAATAGGAAAACAGATAGTGTCTTACTGGCCTTTTAAGTTAAAGTAAGCTCTAAATAAATGAAGGTTCATTTCTCTATAATATATTGAGAAAAAAATATTTTGTTGTTGGTGGTGATGGTTTAACTTTGGACTTTTAAAGTTATTATTGTTGCTCTGATATCAGAACAGCTGAAACTCTGAAACATTAATTTCACTGAAAGAAAATATACTTGATTTACCAGATTGGATAAGACAATTTCTGAGAAGGACTCCAAAGTAGTCACTTTCTTATTCGGGATGGAGAGTTCCTTGCTCTTTAACCTCTAATCATAGTACAGTTTTGATAACTATCTTCAGAGAGAAAAAATAAATAAATAAAAAATAAATCACAAAGTATTCTTAATTAAGGTACTTAAAATAACAATTTAGGTTGCCAGTGAAAAGAAGCTTGTATTGCCCAAAGATGCTCTTGGCCACCAGAACTGCACCCATAATGTCATGCTTCACTAGGGTCTCATAAGAGGTGCATATAGAAGAGAACACTACTGCATATTATTGGTCTGTATATTTGCTTTTAGCAGACTGTGAACAAATACACACAAAGTTGTTGTCTTTGTGGGTAATTATCCAAAAGCATCTGTCATTTCTAGTCTTCACACAACAATGTATTTTCTATATGACATTTTCTGATATTTTGTTTTCAAGGATCCATAGATAGTAAAACAAATAAAAAAATGTTACAAAAATTATTCATATCTTTAAAATTCATTTTATGCCTCAAGCTTGGTTGGCCTTCCCCAGAAGCTGCAATGGAGAGCCTGAGTGAAGTGGCATTGTTCCATTTTCCTTTCAGAGTTCTCTATGAGCGTGTGGAGTTACATCATTAGGCTTTCATCCTGCTGCATACTGATCACTGGCTTGTATGGTTTTCTTTTTTTTCCTTTTTTCTTTTGTTTTCCCTAAACTGGTATTACAAAATGCAGCAGGATAATTGAAAATCATCTTTCCAGGACTACAGTTTTGTGAGAAGAATCTTTTGGGCTTTAAGTAGTAAAGCTGTTAGTAAACTGAATTTGTTATTTTTTTATGCTCTCTGAGCAGCGAGCTAACCTTCTCATATTCAGTGATTAGGACAAGTCGTTCTTGGAATTTTGCTCAACTCTAGATGCTGGAGATATGTGCTTATTTTTTGTTGGGTTCCACTCCAAGGCAGACAGAGAGAATCGTTATATTAAAGTCAGGACTTTCTATTAATAAGCCTTTCTATTAATTCTTCAGTTATAACTAAAGGTGAAATAATGCTTACATTTTTCCCTGCTCCCAGAAATGTTTTGGAGTCTCATCCAAGAACTGTCTAATATAAATAAATACATAAATAAAATAAAAAAATTGTTAAAATAAAATAAAGTAAAATAAAATAAAAGTAATTAATGGGAGCGAACACCGTCACTCTGTGTTCTCTTCTCAGGTAATCATCCTAATTTCCAGATTTATGAATATAATTTCTACTTCCCATTCTATCCAGCCCAATTAATCTCATATTCTTTTGCCCAATAAAGATTAAACAGAAAAAGTGGAGGTTGTTTCCTCTAAATGCTGAATATTCAGCAACCACGCTGAAGTGAATGCTTACACTCCAGTCCACGTTTGAGCCCTATTGCTGCCCCCTAGAAGCACTGAGTGGGATTTTCTATATCTCTGGTTATTGCTTAGACAATATTCTTTTATATTAAAGCATTACAACTTTCAGCCATATTTTCGAATAAATCAGGAGATATGAGCGTAGCTTTTAACCCATATATACTTCTGTGCTGTGTAATCCTACATCCTGGACTGAACCCCTGTTGGGTTTTAATGCTCTGACCTACAGAGATAAAAGCTAGATCTATGTGCACAACTAAAGTTAGTCAGCTTAATGTTTAATGGAACAGAGATTTCAGTATGCAATCTGATTTAGAATCAAGTGAAGAAATCAGACATCTGTAACACTTCGTCTGGATCCTCCCTGTTACACCTTTGCAACTTCACTAGGAGACTTTCCTATGAAAGAATATTCTTGGCTTGTTTAAAAGGTTCTAAGATCCAGAAAAGAACTGGCACAATTTAAAATATTTCAAAGAAGTCTCAAGACTCTGTGCAACAGCAAGGCTACTCTGAGACTACAGAATGAATACCAGCCTTCAGGTTTCTTTTACCATACTCTCTTTGGAATGAATCACATAACCCAATACAGACATAATCATACGTAAGTATATAGTCACACCTATATGTATACATGGAAACTTTTTTATAAGACAGAATAAAGCAATGCAGAAGAAGAAATAAGTAGAGATGAGATATTAAAAAAACAAACAAACAAAAAAAAAAAAACAGGAGAAAAGAGATGCTGTAAGATGAGATTTTATCCAAACCTTCTCTAGGGAACCTGCTTTGGCAAGGGAATTGGACCCTATGACCTCCTGAGGTCCCTTCCAGCCCCTACAATTCTGTGAAAATACTGCTTATACTGCTTTAGCACTAACTGTTCAGCATACACTCATAGTAGAAACTGAAAGATGATATAACATTTGCCTTGAAAGAAACTGTTGTTTTTGAGGTAACATAATTAATGTTTGTTGTTTAGAGCACAAATATTATTTTAGCATTGTTTTGAAATCTGTTTTGTTTCACCATATAAGTTTTGCCATAATTACTATTGCTTAGAATTAAAGCTGGCACTAGCACCAAACTCAGCCAAGTTTAATTAGCCTTTCTCCTAATGTTGTATTTTAAAAATCTCTAGTTGCTCAGAAAGAAATGTATTTGAAAATTGTGGTACCAATATAAAGAAAGTAAAACATAATCAGAAGTAGCCATGGAAATTCATAGAATCATAGAAACACAAGGTTGGAAAGGACCTACAAGATTATCTAGTCCAACTGTCCTCCTACCATTAGTTATCTGCGAGAAGAGGCTGACCCCCTCCTCATCACAACCTCCCTTCAGGAAGTTGTGGAGTGCAATGAGGTCTCCCCTGAGCCTCCTCTTCTCCAGACTAAACAATCCCAGCTCTCTCAGCCGCTCCTCATAAGACTTGTGTTCCAGACCCCTCACCAGTTTTGATGTAATAATAATTACAATAATAACAATAATAAACAATTATTATTCCAGTTATAAGCACTAACAATCATCTATCTTCTTTGTGGTATATATAATACAAGTGGAAGAAATTTGAAGACAAATTTATATTAGAAATTAGGAGGAAATTCTTCACTCAGAGGGTGATGTTGCACTGGAACAGGTTGCCCAGAGAGGTTGTGGATGTCCCTTCCCTGGAGGTGTTCAAGACCAGGTTGGATGAGGCACTGGGCAACCTGATCTGGCAGTTCCTGAAAACCTAAACATCTTTTAAATGAGGCACACATACACTGAACTATAAGGTACAATGGACGGAATTGCAAGGTAGATCAGAGACATTCTATAAATTTGCACACCAGTTTGTAAAAACCTGTAAGGCTTTCAGTTGCAGCCTCAAGAAAACTCCTTCTAAACTGGGTGAGGTGTTGTGATGTACAGCCTCAATGTATAATAAAAGTAAAATATGAAAGGTCAAATATTTAATATCATAATACTATCATTTATTTATGTTTAGTCACCAAACTCTCATAGGTTTCACTCAAATACAAAACAAATATTGTTTTTCAATACATCAGAATATCAAACACTCATAGAATCTGCTGTAACATCTATCAGAAGTTGTTTTAAATCTATTAAAATAAAGAAATACTTATAATGCAATTTACTATTCCACCTCTGTAGGTGGAATTCTAACATATACCAAAATATAAGGATCTCACGTTAGTTTCCCTTTGCAGTTAATGGAAGCACTCCAACAGAGAGACTGCATTTGTCATGTGAAGTATGTAGACATAAATATACACTAATAAACCAAACAGAAAATATTTTGAGGTATGGAAGCTTAGTCAACTGTGCTGTTAAATGATTAGGATGGCTCCTGACATATTTGTCTTAGGCTAGTTAGGATTTCTCCAAACAGTTCCTGGGAAGCTTTAAAGGTAGCATCATCCAGTAACTATTCCTGGCAAGGAGTCACAAACACAGTGTTTCACAGAATAAAAGAGTTAAATTGCATGGACCTGGACAGCTAGTGCCAAAGAGCAGTTGCGGGCCCATTTATTTTAGTAATAATAATGCAGCTTAAGATAAGCAGGGTGATTTTTTTTTTTTTTAATTTGATCATAATGGCTTAAAAACATGTATGATTCGGTAAATGTCCTGCATTTTCAATTACTACTCTTACAGCAACTGACCAGCAATTTACAATAGTGACAGGTCTAAACCAAAAGAAAGATAAAGATATAGCCAACCTGAATTTTAGTTGTCATCTGTTTTTAGACAAAGGATGAACTAAGGGTAAATGGAGAGTCCGTGTAAAAGGTTAGAACCAAGTAGCACTTGAATATCTCTGCCTATAGCATATTTTAAATGTAACAAAACGAATGGTTAATTAAGGGAAAAAAAAGAAAAAAAAAAAAAGAAACACATAGACAGTTAAGACTGAACTTAGGTTTGAAAACTCTGATCCTCAATTGCAATCTGTTCTCTTTTCAGTGTGACCTACCCTTTGAGCTATTAACAAGTTTTTGCATCAAAGTTAGAGAGTAGGTTCCTTGAATTCCAACCAGTTTGTTACACTCTAACAGTGCAACCTGTAGTGGGTTTACGTGGCAAGGCTTTGGTAGCAGGGGGCCATAGGGGTGGCTTCTGTGAGAAGAATCTAGAAGCTGCCCCATGTTAGGTAAGGGCCACACTGCTGACCAGAGCCGAGCTGTCCAGAGCCGAGCCAATAAGAAAAGTTGTTTTGCGCCTCTGTGAGAGCATATTTAAGACAGGAGAAAAAAAAAAAAAAAAACGCTGCGCCACACAGCAGCTGGGAGAGAAAGACGAGTGAGGAACACCCTTGCAGACGCCAAGGTCAGTGAAGAAGGAGGGGGAGAGATGCTCCAGGTGCCAGAGCAGAAGTCCCCTGCGGCCTGTGGTGAGGACCATGGTGAAGCAGGCTGTCCCCCTGCAGCCCCCTGGAGTACCACAGTGGAGCAGGGTTCCACGCTGCAGCCCGTGGAGGAGACCACGGTGGAGCAGGTGGACCTGCACTGACGGAGGCTGTGGCCTGTGGAAGACCTCTGCTGGAGCAGATTCCGGGCCGGACCTGTAGCCCGTGGAGAGGAGCCCACGCAGGAGCAGGTGACCTGGCAGGAGCTGCTGCCCGTGGGGGACCCAGATTGGAGCAGTTTGCTCCTGAGGGATGGACCCTGTGGTACGGACCCACATCTGGAGCAGTTCTTGGAGAGCTGCTGCCTGTGGGCAGCCCACGCCGGATCAGTTCAGCAAGGACTGCATCCCATGGGAGGGACCCCACAGCACAGGGGACGAGAGTGACCGAGAAGGAGCGGCGGCGGCGAAGCGCTATAGACTGACCATAACCCCCGTTCCCCTGTTCCCTGCAGGGAATTTTACATCCTCCCAGGGGGAGGAGGTGGAAGAGGGTGGATGGGGGGGAGGTGCTTTTGGTTTCTTTCCTTTGTTTCTCACTTCTCTAGCTTGTTAGTAATTAGCAATAAATCTCACTATCTCCCTATGCTGAGTCTGTTTTGTCCATCACAATAATTACTGCGCGATCTCTCTGTCCTTATCTCAACCCTTGAGCCCTTTTCATCATATTTTCTCCCTGTTTCTCTTTGAGGAGGGGGAGTGAGAGAGCAGTTGTGGTGGAGCTTGGCCGCCCACCTGAGTAAAACCACCACAAACCTCTACCTCCTTTCCTTCCTAGGAATATATGAGGAAACTATCTTTCACAGAAAATAAGGCAGATGATAAATTTGCTTACTCAAAAATCTTCATACAAAAGAAAATAAATCTTTTCATTCATTTCTACATATTCCCTTTTTTGTCTTTCTCTCTCTCTCTCTTTTTTTTTTCTTTTCCTTTTTCTCCACAGAAATAAGGAAATACAATCTAAGCTTTTCAGGACAATTGCAAAAATTGCATGAGACACAGTACCCATTTATTTAATTTCTACTGAATGTGTAAAGTCTCAGAACAACAACATTTCTTAAATTTTTTTTTTTACTTGTAATTTTAACACAAAACTGTTCTCAAAATAGATCGTACACATCTCTGTACACAGCAAGTATAGATATTTCAATTATCATAAAAGGCATGAAAATGAACATTCCATGTTTGACTTAATCACCTTCTTACATGGGAATGACCGAGAAGAAAAAAAAAGAGTATTAAAAGCAGGTATGAGAAACAGTAGTCCTTTATTTTAATGTACCTATTCAGATTGATCTAATTAAACATCAAAATCTTTCTATCCTCTAATGTAGTATTTAATTATCTGTTGTCGTGGCCTTATAATTGTGTAAATGCTGTACTGGTGTCTGTGTGCATGCCTGCATGCACTTGCAAATCAGGTCCAAGGGGTCTGTAGTTGTATAAAGCCTGTCAAGATAATTAGAGCTGATTGTTACTAGATCCATTATTTAATCGTAATTCATGTTAAAGCTGTGCTTTTGGTGTGCACTTGGAGTCCATAAATCATCAAACACAAATCTTTATATTTCACAGTTTTGCTCAGGATACATTTTTCCCTATCCAAATTTCATTTGATCTTGCTTATTCACCAGCTGCACCAAATGGTAACAGAAGCAGCTAACTAACTAACTTTGTTGTTGCCAGTGAAACTATTCAGAGCTTATCAAAAGGAGCTTATTCGAATCTTATTCAAATTATAGTGAAAACATAAGATCCTGGTCTGTACACAAATAGTAAGATAGTAGCTAATGAGATAAGAAGAGGTGTGAGGAGTGACTCTACGGTTAACATCAGAAGGAATATTTACTAAGAAGTGTATCAGAATTAAACCTTTCAGACTAAGAATGTCCTGGGACCTACATCCTCTGTGACAATTTGAACTATTTGCATAGTACAAAAGGAGAATTCGTCTTTTTTTTTTTTTTTTTTTTTTTCATTTCAGATGTTTAACTGCTGCAACTCTACATTTTAATGCTAGGGAAACAGAACTGACCGCTATGAAATTCAGATGGGTTTTGTTGACCAGTGCTATTAGGTTCTTGTTATGGGTTAACCCCACTAAGCCAGCTAAAACCCACACAGCAGCTCACTGACTCCCCCAAGTGGGATGGGGGAGAGATTCATTAAAGTAAAAGAGAAAATTCATGAGTTGATATAAAGCCAGTTCAAGAGGTAAAACAAAATCTACACAAGCAGAGCAAAATGAGGAATTCATTCACTGCTTCCCATCAGCAGGTAGATGTTCAGACATTTGCAGGAAAGCACGACTCAACACACATAACAGTTACCTGGAAAAAAAAAAAAAAAAAGGCATAACTCTGAACATTCCCCTTTCCTCCTTCTTTCCCCAGCCTTTATTGCTGAGCATGATCACGGAATCATAGAATCATTAAGGTTGGAAAAGACCTCCAAGATCATCTGGTCCAACCATCCCCCTACTGCCAATATCACCCACTAAACCATGTCCCATGTTCCTAAGTACCACGTTCAACCTTTCCTTTTCCTGGCGACTCCATCACCTCCCTGGGCAACCTAGGGCTTCCTGGGCTTCAGTAAGTTATGTCGTCTGATTTTCAGCAGCAAGGTTGAAAGGACACAAGTATCCCACAGGCTTTAAATTGCACTTATCATCTCTTAAACCAGACCAGATAGTACTTGACACTATTGTATTAACACTTGATTCTGACTCTTGAATCCTTGTTTTTCCATTCACATAATATTCTTATGAATATTATGAGCACCCCCTCAACAGCAGGAGATATTCTATCTTGCCTTCTTTTTGAGGAAACCATATAATCCTGCTTTCTCAGGTAGGGCTGTTGATAAGGACTTCTTATTAAGCTGCCATCTCAGATTCTGATCTTTAATTCTCATTTTGTAACTGCTTGAATTACAGTTAGTTTGACTTCATTTATTTATTTATTTTCACTAGTAGCAGATCAACAGTACAGTATTCCACCTTTGAAGTGACTGTTCAGAGACTGATTTAAAGAAGTTACTTTTACTGCAGTCTTAGTAACACTTGCTGTACCGGTACCTTTCTCTGTTCTCACATATTTCCCATAGTGCTTTGCAGAATTTATCTCAAGCTGTGCCCTCTGAGTTCAGTGCTTCAGAAGAAGATGAAAAAAGAAAGAAGAAAAAAACTGTGTGTGTGTGTGTGTGTTTTAATATCAGCTTTCAAGCAAAGTGTTCAAAGTCATCCAAACAGTCCAAGGGGTTACAAACACCACTGAGCTGGAAATAACAGATATATATTGTGGAATTTTATTCCTACTGTAGAGTACTTAGTAACTTAAATAAACCAATTAGCTTCAGTGAGACTATTTGTTCAGTTGAGAGTTCAGTAAGGCAATGTAACTGTTTCACAGTCTAACATGTGCCATGTTTAGAATTGCAATGCTGGGGTAGTAAAATGATTTGTTTTAGTAGGGAACTATAGTCCTTTTTTACTATTTTTTTTTTCTTGTTTGTTTGCTTGTCTGTTTTAATATGATCCAGGCCACTTAACGTTATCTGGGCAACACTGCAAATTGTATTTTCTGTGTATGTGTAAGGCATATTCCAGGTATATTTTTGTATGAAAAGGGAAAAGCAAATTAATTCTCTAGTGCATACAAATCCTGTGTATAACAACATATTTTACAAGATGAGCTGAAGAAAATCTGTGTTTTTTCAAACTTGTGTAGCATCATCATTTTAACATACATCAATTTAGTAGAAACACATTCTGATGAATCTTTAGGGATTTCTTTAATTCCTGTAGTGCTGGCTAAAGTGCCAACTCTAGGTGCCAAACTAGATTTGTTTCCAATTACTTTTCCAAATATTACTGGCACTTCAGGCAGTAATCGTGTAACCTTTTATATTCCCAAAACATGTTGTGAAGTTCAAAAATATCAGGGCCATTCCAACATTTATTTAATCAAATTCAGTACATATTAATTGCGATCCAGTATATTCCATGGCTGCATTTAAATTATATTTTGTAGAGCTTGACAAAGTGTGCTTCCTCACCCTCAGAAATTCATAGAACTCTTCATACTCTTCATGTTGGTGTTCGTCTTCCTGATTACAGTGCAATTTTGCAGAAGTGCTCCTTCTAAGAACTGTCTGTTTGAAGCAGACAGATAGCAAACCAGATTTTATTCTATAAAGAATTTCTTGCCTAAGAAGTGTAAATCCATCTGCCTCTTTTAAACAGCTGATGGTGCCTGAGTATAGACAAGTTACCCCCTGTAATGTTTTTCCTGTCTCCATTTTGCAGACTTGGCAGTTCCAACTCAATTTGTCAAACTGTAGCA
The DNA here is from genome assembly GCF_013377495.2 of Cygnus atratus. Taxonomy (NCBI): domain Eukaryota; kingdom Metazoa; phylum Chordata; class Aves; order Anseriformes; family Anatidae; genus Cygnus; species Cygnus atratus. Next base: position 157,608,860 of record NC_066362.1, on the reverse strand, counting down.
AGCAGAAAGTACAAGTAGCATATCTTGCAATCAACTGAAATAAGTAATGACTTCTTTGGAACTGTATTTTATGACTCTGATGGCTTGTTGATCAAAATGGTACTGGCTGAAATTAATGTAGATAAAAAGCCTCTAAAGCTCGGGGAGGGGGTGGGGGGGGTGGGGCAGGGAGGGAGGAAGACAACCCTATAATAATTAAATGTAGGCTTTAGATAAATTATCCTTCTAGTTTAGCCAGAATCAATACAGTCTTGGTAGGACAGATGTGCATTTCTTGTTGCCTGAAGCATGTTCTGCTATGCTGGATATTGCTAATGAAGTGAAAACAGTGGTCAGGTAACCTGGTCTCCCTCCCCAACCTGAATCTGTGTTTAAGTTTAGTTGGGCTGAATAACAAACAATCCTATGTATAAAGAGTTGAAGAACTGCAAAATGCTCATGCCATTGGCAGGAGATGTAAAAAATGTTTAAACAGAGCTTTTAACATGCTTTTTGTAACTTAATTGATTTTTTTTTTTTTCAAAGTATCACATTCCTATATCAGGAGAGAGGCAGGGAAGGAAGTTGAATTGTTTTTCAGTGTAGTTCTCTTTCTAGAAAGACAGCCAAAAAGCTAATGATTTTTATTCATACATATGGTAACTACAGTACGTTCACTAACAGTTTGATGTTTGATAAGATTAAAATGTGTTTGCTGAGTACAATGAGTGAAGTCTGAACCTCAGAGTGCTATCTCAAGGAACTTGGCACAGCATAAAAGACTGTTTTACAAGAAGATTATACTTACAGCTTTTTTTAAGAGCACTTTGGATGATAGAATGACATAAACCTTTTCCATAACTGTTAAGACATCTTCAGGCATCATTAAGTTAGTGTGATCCATTTCAATAACAAAATTTTTTGTAAAGTCCCAGCTTAAACAAATTCATGCAAGGTAAAACTGCTTGTTCGTGGGGATGGTGTGGAGGAAACAGCATAAGTGAGTATTGACAATAAAGTATCCCTAAAAAGATTATTATCTTCCTTAATTTAGCTGGAGTAGTAGCTTTTTTTTTTTTTTTTTTTTTTTTTTTTTTAATTAGAGTTGTGTTGCATATCACCAGAATAAGAAACAGAAGCACTGATGCCATTTGAAGCATTCCATACATGGTTATGTTTCATTCATTTTATTAATTTGTTGAGGTTCAGATTACAAAATACATGGCACATTGTCTGCGATAGTACTAATAAAACCATTTAACTCTGTTCACTGAATTAGATACACTACTGGTGCTATGAGATAAGAAGACTGCCTCTGATGTCATAAGACTACATAATTTTTTTAGTTGTTGCAACATAAATAATGACATATAAATAGCTTTTAACTTTCACTGACATATGCCTAAAGAGGTCATATAACCATTATGTATAAGGAAACACAGTGCTCTTAAAATATAAAAAATGCCTGCATTTTGCTATCTATGGTGCAGGTGTATTTCTCAGTAAAAGGAGATAGAGAAGAGAGCCTTCAAAAGAAAAGAGACCAGATTTATTTATTTATTTATTTTTCTATAAGTAGGCTTAGCTGTGAATCTCTGGGGGAGAGTGCACTCAGTTATGAAATACTCCAAAAGAACATATAGGCCTGTGGCAGAGTTGTCCTACTTTTTTTTTTTTTTTTTTTTTTTTTCCTGCTGGCAAAACAGAAATCTCTGAGTTATTTTCTCACAGGTTATAAATGTTTTCCTGAAATACTTCCTGGGTTCATACCATACTGTGTTGGTTTTACCTTGCTGAGTAACTAAACTCCACCACAATCACTCTCTCACTCCCCCTCCTCAGAAGAGGGGGAGAAGAAAGTATTCTGGAAAGGGAAGAAAAAAGTCTCACAGATTAAGAAAAGGATGGTTTAATTAAAAGGAAAAGGAAGAGGCAAAAAAACAAGCAAAGCTGTGTGGAAGCAGAGAGAGAAAGAGAGAGAAATTATTCTCTACTTCCCATCAACGAGCAATATTTGGCCACATCCTGGGAAGCTGGGACTCAATATGTGTAGCTGTTGTCCTACCATGTCATTTATTTACTTGAGGTAATATGAATATTGAAAATGGAAAGTGTTGATGCTAATATATGGTATATTTTCACAGACTAGAAACTAGAAAGTCATCTTTTTGCTTAGGGTGAAATTTCAACAATACCCAAGTAAGAGAAATTTTTTCAATGTTTATCTGAATCTCTTCTATACAATTTGGACATGTCAGAATACAACACACAAGGTGAATCTCAAAAATTAGAAATCTAACTCATTCTACATTATTTAGGCATGACAGTTTCCTGGACAACAGTGTTGGTTGTTTCTGAAAGACTCAGTATAGTTTTCTAAAAAGAGTTATTCTAATTTCAAAGCACAAAAAATGTGACAAATGTGTTTAGGTTTCAATTTTAACTGACAGAATTTCTAAATTTCTTATATAAATGATTTATTACATTTTAAGTCTACATTACTATTGGTCTGTAGCCTTTCCTCACCACAAAAGCATAGGAAAAAAAAATAAAGGGAAAAAACAACCAACAAACAAACCATCAAACAGTGGGATTACTGAGCTGTGCTTTTGTTTGAGTATATCTGCATTTTATGTATATATATAAAAAAAAATAAATCACAAAATATTGAAGGCCAAATCCTTGGCTTGTGTAAATCAGTATGTTTTCAATAGCCATATGCATTTACATCAGCTGGAGATGGGTTCAGTGCCTTTCCTGAGCAGCACAATTATTTGCTGCTACTTTACTGCTCTGTGAAACAGACAAAACATATGCAGTGATTAAAGCATCAAGCCCTGACAAATGCTGTTTTGAACTTCTGTTCATTTTCAGTGTTGACTGCTAGAAAATACACTGCAAAAGAGTTTGTGTGGTGAAAAAGAACGTATATAACTGAAAACAGTGACTGCTCTGCAGAAGTATTTTTCTCCATGTACTGTCAGGTTGCAACGTAGCTGTTCATTTTTCTCCATCATATGAGGAAGGACTTTGTCTTTTCCTCTTTTTTATTTGTAGGTAGATCTAGTGGGTTTACGTGGCAAGGTTTTGGTAGCAGGGGGCCATAGGGGTGGCTTCTGTGAGAAGAATCTAGAAGCTGCCCCATGTTAGGTAAGGGCCACACTGCTGACCAGAGCCGAGCCAATAAGTGATGTTGTTTGCGCCTCTGTGAGAGCATATTTAAGACAGGGGAAAAAAAAAAAAAAACGCTGTGCCACACAGCAGCTGGGAGAGTGAGAAGAGTGAGGAACAGCCTTGCAGGCGCCAAGGTCAGTGAAGAAGGAGGGGGAGAGATGCTCCAGGCGCCAGAGCAGAAGTCCCCTGTGGCCTGTGGTGAGGACCATGGTGAAGCAGGCTGTCCCCCTGCAGCCCCCTGGAGTACCACAGTGGAGCAGGGTTCCACGCTGCAGCCCGTGGAGGAGACCACGGTGGAGCAGGTGGACCTGCACTGACGGAGGCTGTGGCCTGTGGAAGACCCCTGCCGGATCAGATTCCGGGCCGGACCTGTAGCCCGTGGAGAGGAGCCCACGCAGGAGCAGGTGACCTGGCAGGAGCTGCTGCCCGTGGGGGACCCAGATTGGAGCAGTTTGCTCCTGAGGGATGGACCCTGTGGTACGGACCCATATCTGGAGCAGTTCTTGAAGAGCTGCTGCCTGTGGGCAGCCCACGCCGGATCAGTTCAGCAAGGACTGCATCCCATGGGAGGGACCCCACAGCACAGGGGACGAGAGTGACCGAGAAGGAGCGGCGGCGAAGAAGCACTATAGACTGACTGCAGCCCCCGTTCCCCTGTTCCCCTGCACCGCGCGAGGGGAGGAGGTGCTTTTGGTTTCTTTCCTTTGTTTCTCACTTCTCTAGCTTGTTAGTAGTAGGTAATAAATCTTACTATCTCCCTATGCTGAGTCTGTTTTGCCTGTCACGATAATGACTGCGATCTCCTGGTTCTTATCTCAACCCTTGAGCCCTTTTTATCGTATTTTCTCCCCGTTCCTCTTTGAGGAGGGGCAGTGAGAGGGCGGTTGTGGTGGAGCTCAGCTGCCCACCCGAGTAAAACTACCACAGTAGATTATACTGTACTTATATTTATTTGTTGAAACATCTGCATCTCTTATGATTTCTGTTGTTTTGTTGTTTGGTTTGGTTTGGTTCTCCAATGGAGACACTTTTAGTATTGAAGGTGACAAATTACATCTAGTTTTGTCAAATTATCTACTATGAGAAAACTGAAAAGGAGTGTTTTAACAGTTGTGGAGATTAATTGTTAGGTAGGGTGAGGATTTTTTATTTTTAATTTATTTTTATGAATAAGTTTGTCAAGGTTGCTTAAAGTAGCACTTTACAGAAGAAGGACCAAATGGTATTAACTGACATAGATGTAAAAAATTCAGTTGAACTGCACTGTGCCTATTTTCACTAATCCATGATATGTCTCATAGTTTTCTGAGTTGGTTTTCTAACTGCTGTTTTATTATTTTATTTCCTGAGGGAATCATTATCATTATCCCTAACTTTTAGGGAAGTACAGCTTTTAAACCTGCAGAGAAGCAAGAATAAACTAGAGTTTCACATACAGAAACTAGGTATCAAACAGAAAAACTCCGAAACTCAGAGTTAAAGACAAGAGAAAAGAGATGCCTGGGATACCATCTCCATCCAAATAAATCTGTATGTATTTTACATTAAGAAGATATGGGACAAAGTATATAAATTGCATTGAGGATTTCAAAGAATATTTCTACTGTTTCTCAGCACCAGCTGAGAGTTGTTTCCTACTGCTTACTAGCTTACTTCTTGCTAGTTTTCTGGAATTAAGAATTTTGTATGTTTCTTGTGTAATATCAAGATGTCATCTGTACTTTCTTTCCTTACTATTGTGTCCCATGTATGCCCATTTCATATTTTCCCTGTGGGATAAAAGTGCAAAGCAAGTGTTTAAAATTCCTTTAGTAGAGAGGGATAGAAGACTGTCACCTCCTATTGTGGCTATTGTTCATTAAGTACTAAATCATTTTATAGAAGATAACTGCAAGCATTCTTTTTAATAAGTTTGTTTTAAGCATTGAGAGCTTTGCTGAACTCAGTAACAGCAATATCTTTTGTGTACTTTGAGAATAGTTAGAAGATCAAGATATTCCAAGCCTTTTATGAGAGAGTATTTGGCCCATGAATCCTGAGGAAGCTTAGGTAACACGCAGATTCAGCATGTTTAGACCTGCAGAGCGGCAGATCTCTAGGAATCCAAATGCTACTTGCAAAACAGATGGTATCTCAATTTGTGAATATCTAAACTCTGGGAAAGAGGAGAAGCTTAACTACCTGTGTGAGAAACTAAGTTGTGTTTTTGCAGTAGAGAACTAATTTTCTGTATTCAAAGGTAGTTGTGTAGTCATAACAATGAGAAATGCTAAGTAGATAAGTGGACAGTAGAAGGCCTCACTGTTCCAAAATAAGGAGAAATTAAAGGGTTGGAAAAAAAAAAAAGTACATGTATGGTATAGAGGAGCGTCGAGTAGCTTGTGAACCTGTAGTATTCAACCAATGAGGAAATAGGGGAGGTGATCAGGTGTCAGGTAATAGGGAATAAAAGGTTATGATTTGTTTACTATAATGCGCTCCTAATTGGCAGGACGCCCACTATTGCAATCGTGAATAAAATAGCTTCACAGAAGATCCTGTCTGAAGAAAATTATTGAGATTTTTCTCACACCTGTGTACCCTTTGCAATCCAAACCACATTCTACTAATTTCCAATACCCACAAAAAGTTCTCAGAGGTTATTAGAGTTGAAGGGAAAATTTAATACAGATCCTACCCACTAGCAGGAAATATTAAAGGAACTCAGAACTCATGATTCTGGATTTCACTTTCTATGTGTGTCTGTGTGTGTACTTGCATATATGTATGTATGTACAAAATAACAATTGCATGAATTTGCATTTACATTCAAAGCTATATATAGTGAGAATGTACATGTATGTGTACACATAAATATATCTGGATATACAACAGATATAAAATATCTGTTAGAAGGAAATCAGACTTTTTGAGGAAAAAGTACTTTTTAGAATGTGATAGTGTTTCTCCTGACAGCTTCATTCAAATGACCCAATTCAGTAGTCAGATTAACCTGAAATGTTAACTCTGAAGATTCCTTGCTGTATAAATATTACATTGTTCTTTAGAAGTAATGAGTGACCCTCTTTGCTCTGCAGTCAAGTGGGATTCACAGAAGACCCTAGATCCAGTTCATTTTTTCTTTTTCTGTTCACGACAGGATTTGGAGAGTATTTGAATACGATCTTCTAAACACAAACATAGTGTAACTAACAACTGTAATTTATCATTATAAGCATGTTGATAAAACATTCATATTCAAAGAAAGAAGATCCAGATGTCTCACAGCTGACGAGGTTTAAATCCGCAATGTTAGTACATACAGTTTACTTAACCCTACTGAGCAGTACCTTGAGCTTACGTAACTTGCCAATCACTGTGAAAGCCTCAAGCTCCCAAGAACCTCTCATACAGGAAGTTTGAGAGTGATGACAACAGCTGACTTTTCTTCTGGGCTCCACCATCTCCCCTGTGGGGAAGGATGGCTATGTTCTTAAGGAATCCTTCAGTCTTTTCATAGTTTCATCTGGGATAAAATTAATTTTCTTCCTAGTAGCTGATATGGTTCCATGTTTTGGATTTAGGATGAAAATAATGTTGACAACACACTAATGTTTTAGTTGTTGCAGAGCAGTGCTTAAACCAAGTCAGGGACTTTTCAACTTCTAATGCTATCCTGCCATTTAGGAGGCTGGTGGTACACAAGAAGCTGGGAGGGGATACAACCAGGACAGATGATCCAAACTGACCAAAGGGGTATTCCATACAATATGACATCATGCTCAACCATAAAACTTTATCAGTTTTATGGCAGTTTTCTGTATATAGACATCTGAATATTTGCCAACTTAAACCTAGCTGATAATGTATAACAGAAAGAGTAACTAACTTTAAAGTATTCCAAGAATGTTACCAAATGCCTGCTTATGTAAGACAATGAAAGTAAATGCAGGGAGGTACAAAATACATAGATATTACAAGGAGAAAAAAAAAGTGTAGAGGAGTGAAAAGAAAAAAAAAGTCAAAAGAACAATGAAGTCTCACATACCTGAATTGTCTAAATCTTCTCAAGAGAAGGATAATGGTTGCGGGACTCATCTAAGTGTATATCACAAAAGTGATCTTATTTTAATGAAACAATTGAGAAAATTAATCTTTCAGGGTGTATTCCTCTTCTGTTTTTCTTGGAGATGTAAAAAATATCTCAAAACATATGTATAACAAGGCAGCAAGGAATTTGGGAACTTTTATTTGACATGGCTAATCTGTTATATTTTTTGGTGGTTGGGATGTAAAGTCATTGTTTTACTTACTAGCACAACTTTGTTTTAAGGTTGCTTTTTAGTCAATGGAAGGACTGATGAGACTAATGCCTACCTTGATAAGGGAGATGTATCAAGTTTACAAGTTTGCCTTTCTCACTAGAAAGGGTTATTTTCTCTGTCTAATGATCTTCCATATAAGTTGTAACCTGAAGAGAAAAGGAATTTGAACAAACAAGTATGATAATGTTGGTCAACATTGCCATAAATAAAAATTGTAGAATAATAGAAAAGTTTGGGTTGGAAGAAACCCATTCTTCCTGCCATGGGCAGGAATACCTACCACTAAACCAGGTTGCTCAAAGCCCCAGCCAACCTGGCCTTAAACACTTCCAGGGATGGGACATCCATAGATTCTATGGGCAACCTGTTCCAGTGCCTCACCATCCTCTGAGTAAAGAAAGAGAGATGAAAAAGAACTTTCAGACCAAGATTGTCTGAAATGAGAATTAAAAATAAATAAATAAATAAATAAATTGAGAAAAGTTAGTGGTAAGCAGAAAGTCAGCTGAGGAATTACTGAGACCATTTGATGACAAAGGTTTAAAAAAGACATTCATAGATAATAATAATCCTATCAGCTCATGCCATTATTAGCATTGTCGTCACCAAACTGAAGAGAAATTACAAAAGGTAAGTGTTTTGTTTTTTTTTTTTTTCCCACTCCTTATTTATGTTTCTTTATTTACTAACTCATCTATTTATTTATTTATTTTTTGGGATGGTGTGTATTTCAGGACTTTCATCCTCAAGAACAAGTGTTTAAACTCCATGTTCAAAATTTCTTCATGTCTTTGTCTTAAAAAGGTATAGTTCTATGAATTTCATGTCGGAATGTGTCACTACAGCTGCTATTTCTTGTGACCAGGATAATACTGTGTTGTTATGAATACAAAGATAAACAGAATGATTTCTTTAGAAAATAACTGATGATTAGGTCAGTTAACAGAAGCTATATTTATGTATTTCACTGCTACTGTAACAAAGCTATGATATTTAATTGAAAAAAAAATGAACTGAGTTAAAATATATAGTTCCTTCAGTAGGTGAACTTTTCTGAATTATATATGCTGATGTTCTCAGTTCTTATTAAAGATATATAAATATGTATATCTGAAAGAAGTTTGAACTTATGTCTATTTTAGTCCTTGATTTATACGTGTATGCAAAGATATCATAGGCAATGGGGCATTTTATTTCAGGTAATAGTGACAATACATAATTGTGCTGTATGCCACAGGTAGTGGGATCTTTTAGATTATATTCACAGTACTTGTGACTTTAAAATATTTGACTTCCTTTATTATTCCAGAAACTATCTCACTCTTGAACATCTGACTTGTCTTTCCTTTAATATCTTGATGATATAACTAAAATGCTATTATTATTTAGGAGAAGGGGGAATGGTCTTAAACTAAAAGAGAATAGATTTAGATTAGACATTAAGAAGGAATTCTTCACTGTAAGGATAGTGGGGCATTGGAACACGTTGCCCAGAGATGCTGTGGATGCCCCATCCCTGGAGGAGCTCAAGGCCAGGTTGGAAGGGGTCTTGGCCAACCTGATCCAGTGAGTGGCATCCCTGCCTATGGCGGGGGGTTGCAATTAGATTATCTTTAATGTCCCTTTCAACCCAAGCCGTTCTATGATTCTATGACTATAGTTATAATAACTATATATGTACTTAAATGTTACTATCATTTTTATTATCAATGCTACTGGCAGTACAATTACTGTTGCTACTCTTACTGAAACTAAAGTTAGATAATTAAAATAACAAATGTTTTTACATTGCTAGATCAGCCCTTATGTTTAAACACTGTGTTTTTGAGTGATAGTCATGGAAAAGGATGGTGGAAAGGGGAAAAAAGAGCATAGTATCAAATCATTATATAAAATAAACATACTTGAATCATAACAAGTTGTCTTGGTTCCAGTTAGGATAGAGTTAATTTTCCTCCTAGTAGCTGGTAGGGTGCTATGTTTTGGATTAGGATGAGAAGAGTGTTGATAACACACTGATGTTTTAATTGTTGCAGAGCAGTGCTTACACCAAGCCAAGGACTTTTCAGCTTCTCGCTCTGTCCTGCCAGCGGGCAGTCTGGGGGTGCAGCAGGATCTGGGAGGGGACAGACCCAGGACAGCTGACCCAAATTGGCCAAAGGGGTATTCCATACCATCTGATGTCATGCTGAACAATAGATAGGGGTGGCTAGCCGGGGTGGGGGGGCCGGCTGCTCGGGGATAGGCTGGGCATCGGTCAACGGGTGGTGAGCAATTGCATTGTGCATCACTTGTTTCATACACATTAGTAGTAGTAGTACTGTTATTATTATTATTATTATCCTTTCTTTCCTGTCCTAATAAACTGTCTTTACCTCAACCCATAGGCTTTCATTTCTTTCTAATTCTCTCTCCCATCCCAGAGAGGGAGGGGGGAGGGTGAGCAAGTAGCTGTGTGGTGTTTAGCTGCTGGCAGGGTTAAACCACAACATGTGGAAAAAATAAAAAAATAATATAAAAAAAATGAAAACACTCAACAAAATGTGACTGGACTTTTTTATTATTATTATTATTTTTAAGATTCCAATCATTCACATAATCTTACTTCTAGAGCACAACTTTGTTTAATTAATTTCTCTGCTATTATAATGAATGCAAATATAATGCTGTTAATATTTGATTTCTGTTGGTTCATTATATACTTGATATAGAACACCTCAGGGTCCTCAGCCAGGTCTTTCATACCTGTTCTGCTTTCAGCAAAAGGATAACTGAAGGCTAACATGAACCGTGTTAATGATGCCTTAAAACTAACTGTAATTGTCCTTTACATTTTTCTTAGATCAATAACTCTATGGAAAAGTTTCATACCAAGACATCTAGAAGCAAATCAATTACAATACTGTTGACGTCTTTGAGGTAAAGTTAGTTAAAATGGAAAGCTGGAAGGGGGGGGGGGGGGGGGGGGGGGCGGAATGTTCAAAGAGGATTGACTACTCTTTCCCAGTTATAAGAAATTCACATTCCAATGATGCAACTGTATATGTACTTACAGGCCTTTTGTTCTTGATTGATTCAACTCAAAATTAGTAAAATCAGCATCATCCTGCAAAAAATAGTCAGTTATAATGAACAGGAATGCATATGAGAAATAAGAAAAAAAAAAAAAAGAGAGAGAGGGGGAGAGAGAGAGAGGAGAGAGAGAGAGAGAGGGGGGGGGGAGAGGGAGAGAGAGAGAGAGGGAGAGGGAGAGGGAGAGGGAGAGGTGAAAGATAGATATAACTGCCGGATAAAAGAGTAAACTGGAAATTTAAGCATTTTATGTCAGTTTTAAATAGACTGCTTTATTCAAACTTTCTGTCCCTTTCACACTGATAAATTTAAAGACCTGTGAATAGGTAAAAATAAGTCAAAAGTTACCAATGGATTTTTTTTTTTTGATTTTATAAATAAGTAATCTTAATTATTTATTTTATTAAGAACTGTTTTTAAGTGAACCACTACTTCTCTGCAGAAAGCTTACAAGAATGTAGATGACTGGCTAGAGGAGTAGAAGAGCTGATACTTGCACTTTTGCTTTATTGCAGAGAATTTGGAAGGAGTATGTCAAATAGTTCTAGTGAGAAGGTGTCTCCTATATATTGGGATAAGATGTTTTTCTTTTCACAAGAATAGAGACTAAACTCTTCTTGGTGATACGCATCACCTCTGACTAACCTCCGATAATAATTCAAATCAATAAGAGCAAAAGTGTGAAGTGTCTTCCTTTTCACTTTCAAATAAGAAAGAGTAAGGAAACTTCCTTGGCCCAGATGAATTTTAATCTAGAAAGATTAAATAGTTTTTTATTCCCCAAGAGAATTATTTTTATCAAAAAGATTAATTAAGAATGTCAGCAACCAAGCTGTCATTTCTAATCAGGAGATAGTTAATTGATGAGTCACTAGATGTTGTTCAATGCATACTAAAGGACACTGATTCCTTACAGAATTACTACATATTTTCAAGTATGCCTTCATCAGTGAATACAGTCAATGAAACCTAGATAATCCAGTGCTCTTCAAATTTTTCATATAGAATCGCAGAATCACAGAATCACAGAATCATTTAGGTTGGAAGAGACCTCCAAGATCACCTAGTCCAACTTGTGACTGAACACTAACAAGTCCTTCACTAAACCATATCACTAAGCTCTACACCTAAACATCTTTTAAAGACCTCCAGGGATGGTGACTCCACCACCTCCCTGGGCAGCCCATTCCAATGCCTAACAACCCTTTCAGTAAAGATTTTTTTCCTAATATCCAACCTAAACCTCCCCTGGCACAACTTTAGACCATTCCCCCTCGTCCTGTCACCAGGCACGTGGGAGAATAGACCAATCCCCACCTCGCTACAGCCTCCTTTAAGGTACCTATAGAGAGCGATGAGGTCTCCCCTGAGCCTCCTCTTCTCCAGACTAAACAACCCCAGCTCCCTCAGCTGCTCCTCGTAAGACTTGTTCTCCAGACCACTCACCAGCTTCGTTGCCCTTCTCTGGACATGCTTGAGCACCTCCATGTCCTTCTTGTAGTGAGGGGCCCAAAACTGAACACAGTACTCGAGGTGCGGCCTCACCAGAGCCGAGTACAGGGGGACAATCACCTCCCTAGCCATGCTGGCCACACTGTTTCTTGTACAAACCAGGATGCTGTTGGCCTTGTTGTCCACCTGAGCACACTGCTGGCTCATATTCAGCCGACTATCAACCAATACTCCCAGGTCCTTCTCGGCCAGGCAGCTTTCCAGCCACTCATCTCCCAGCCTGTAGCGCTGCTTGGGGTTGTTGTGCCCCAGGTGCAGGACCCGGCACTTGGCCTTGTTGAACTTCATACACTTGGCCTCAGCCCATCGGTCCAGCCTATCCAGATCCTTCTGCAGAGACTTCCTACCCTCGAGCAGATCGACACACGCACCTAACTTGGTGTCATTTGCAAACTTACTGAGGGTGCACTCGATCCCCTCATCCAGATAATCGATAAAGATATTAAAGAGAACTGGCCCCAGTACTGAGCCCTGGGGGACTCCACTAGTGACCGGCCTCCAACTGGATTTGATTCCATTCACCACAACTCTTTGGGCCTGGCTATCCAGCCAGTTTTTAACCCAACGAAGCATACGCCAGTCCAAGCCATGAGCAGCCAGTTTCTTGAGGAGAATGTTGTGGGAAACGGTGTCAAAAGCCTTACTGAAGTCAAGGTAGATCACATCCACAGCCTTTCCCTCATCCACCAAGCGCGTCACTTGGTCATAGAAGTAGATCAGGTTCGTCAAGCAGGACCTACCTTTCATAAACACATGCTGACTGGGCCTGATTGCCTGCTTCCCTTCAAGTGCCACGTGATGACCCTCAAGATAATCTGTTCCATGAGCTTCCCTGGCACTGATGTCAAACTAACAGGCCTATAGTTCCCTGGGTCTACCCTCCAGCCCTTCTTGTAGATGGGTGTCACATTTGCTAGCTGCCAGTCGACTGGGACCTCTCCTGATAGCCAGGACTGCCAATAAATGATGGAAAGTGGCTTGGCCAGCTCCTCCGCCAGTTCGCTCAGTACCCTCGGGTTAGAGATAGGGACCCGTCTGCGGTCACCAGGCTGGGTGCCAAGTAAAGCGCCCCATGGTCAAAAAACCCAAAATTTCTGTGTTGGCACCAGCCTCTGAGCCACGTGTTAATCAGGTGGGCTTTCCGTGTCCTCTCGGTATCCCTCCCTGCCACTGCAGGGATAGATGAAAACACCACCTGTACTCCCGCTCCATCCACTAAACATCCCAGTCCCCTAAAGTCCCGTTTGATAGCCTTCAGGCTTCTCTCTTCAGTATCATCACTGCCAGCCTGGACTATCAAAAGAGGGTAGTAGTCAGAGGGGCAAACCAGGTTGGGAAGCTTTCTGGCAACATCCCTGACCCTGGCCCCAGGGAGGCAGCAGACTTCCCTACGGGTAGGGTCAGGTCAACAAATAGGGCCCTCTGTTCCCCTGAGAAGGGAGTCACCTACAACGATCACCCTTCTGTCTTTCTTGGTGGAGGCAGTCTTGAGGCGTGGAGTCGGCTTCCTCGCCCTAGGCATCCTCCTGGGTAGACTTTCTACCTTGTCCTCACCCACCGGTCTCTCAAGCTCCAGGGCCTCAAATCTGTTATGTAAGGGCACCTGGGAAGGTGGGGGTGGTGGTGGGGGGGGTGTTGCCTGCAAGGTCAAGCAGGGAGCTGTCTCCATTCCTCCTCATCTCCTAGGTCGCCTCCCTCTGCCCGACAGCGACAGGGCAGGGGGTCTACCCCCATTTGGGGTGTCTCACCCCGGTACCTCTCCTTCAAGCCCGGCAGGGAGTCGCTCCACTAGTCTATCTCCCGCTCACACTCCCTGATAGCCCTCAACATATCCACCTCCTCTTTGAGTTCTGCCACCAGGCAGAATATAGTTTGTGAGAAATATAGTTTGTTAGAAATCTGTATTATTCCAGTTTTGTAAAATTTCTGTTATGCAGTGAGAGCCTGTTTTCGTTTTCTTTAGATAGTGATATGTACCTGTGGGAAGACAAAACATTTATTGTTAAGAACTATATAATGATTTGTTGTGTGGTAAGTACATATTGCCAGTATAGTCTCTGATTTCTACACTACTTTATTTCTATATTGACTTTAGTAAGGCTGGAGGGTCAGATAGGACAAAGTAAAATAAAAATAAATAAAATAAAATAAATAAATAAAATAAAATAAAAATCAGATGAGAGCTTGAAACTTTTTACAATTTCAGTGTGAATTCAATAAAAGAAACCAGATGATGAATATTTTATTTTGGAAGAAAAATGGAGATCTGAATACCCTAATTAATATCTTCAGATTTGGTATCCTGTATTTGCATGCCTTACTGAGTGATAAGGAGTTGCAAGGATACATGGATGTGTACAACCAAATGTTTTATTCAGCACATGCATTTCCATCTTCCAAGGCAATTCATGATTTTTTCTCAAAGGTATTAATTTAAACATTTTTAAATTAATAAAATAAGATATTACATCTTGCTCTTTATATGATATATGAGCAATTATTTAAAATAATTTTAATTATGACTAGGTAGATTATAGATTAGTGCTTAATGATTTAAGTGTTTAAAACCACCAGAATGAGTCTTATGAGACTTTTTTTTTTTTTTTTTTTCCCCATTGACTTAAAAGAAGTTAAAATTGTGTCATGAGAAAAAGATTTCTGAGAATGGCACTTAGGCTTACAACTTCAGAACATTTTTTCTATTGAGGCTATTACACTAAGAGATACTGACTACTTGGAAAACAATTTATTTTTGGCATCACAAATTAATCTTAGCATTACAAAAAAAAAAAAAAAAAAAAAAACAAATCTTTTTTTCAGACAACGTGGGATTCATTTCCTCATTTTTTTCCTTTTGTTAATCCAATATAAACATCTGTATTTCCATTTGTCTTTCTAGCCTTCTTTTCATGTTAAGAGACATTTCCAGAGTAACACTAATCTAGCTAATTTTGGTCATCAAAATCCTGGTGAGAATTTAGACAGTACTTAAGTGTCAAATCCTTTTCCTCCATGTATGCCCCTAGTGCCATTTCATATACCCTAATACCCTCCAGCTGCTGCATTTGAAAGGCATGTCTCTTTCCACAGGTCTTGTGCCAGATCTCACACTCGCACACATCTGCCACTGGCTGAATTGGTGTGTCAAACCAAACTGATCCCTTTCCTTTTTTTTTTTTTTTTGTTCTCTCTGTTCATTACAGTAAAAGATAAAGATGTCTACTTAGAGAAGCATAGATGTACTAGATGTGTATAGATGTCAGTTTCCAACCTTGTCCACTAAAATCTCAAAGAATCCTTAGATGAAACAGTAGATAGAGACAAAGTCATAAGGCTTTTGTTGTTGTTGTTCAATATTTGTGAAAGAAAAAAAAAAAATCCATCTGCTCTTTGATACATCTCAAAATCTTTATAATATGGTCTTGCATACCATAGAGAAGCCAGTTTATACTGAAAGTGAAATCTTTATTCCTTAAAATTAGAAAAAAAAGGTTGCCCGAGATATGTATTGCATTAATTCATATATATATATATATCTTGCAGAAGTGCTGTGCATTTTTAACTGTTCCTTGACTTTTTTTTTTTTTTTCTTAAACTGGCTAACAGATAATAACAACAAAGATGGCCCCATATCTCTGAAATTCAACTATTTTACTCTTATATACTTTACAGATTACGTAACAGTTAGCTTCAACAGTTTCAATGCCCAGATTTTATGCATTTATAAAAATAACAGCTCATATAAAATGAATTTCTGTGCTTTCTGGTGGGAAGCTTAACTGAAATGTCTACAGGAGAATTAAAGGAGGATACTGTTTCTTGAAAATAAATGTCAGTGCCATCTAAGACTCTTAGGGCAGCATGTATGGTACTAAACACCTGCACTGAAGCAGCTGAATTGAGCTCCTACTGTTCTCTGAAATACCTTAAGATATCTCACTTGTCCTCCAGGTGCTGCTTCACAGTGGTACACCATTCTAAACTCTAAAAAGAAATCTTAGATATCTATGGAATCTCAAAAAAGTATTTATTTCCATGTAGCCGAAATTCTTTATCAACATTAACTATAATGGTAACTTAGATCTGTGCAAAGTTCAGGTAAATAAACATGGGTGTTCAATATTACTTGGTATCTATAGGGCTTCTAAATGTTTGCAGGCGATAACAGAAGTAATACATAACCAAGAAGACATGCTCGTCTTTCTAGAATATCTTTCCAGATTAGATAATTTAAACCAACACAAAGGGCACTAGATTCTGTTAGTCAGGCTGATCAAGTAAATCAAAAATCTAACTTAAATGCAGATAGAAATAAATATTGAAATTTAGGGATCTAAAATTGAAAAATTAAAATCTTTAAAATATTTTAGTCCCAGATATGATAATAGTGCACTGTAATTCTTCACATATACCTTTCTTTATTATTTTACTGCATTTTCACAGAATCACAGAATCATCTAGGTTGGAAGAGACCTCCCAGATCACCGAGTCCAGCCTCTGACCTAACACTAACAAGTCCTCCACTAAACCATATCACTAAGCTCTACATCTAAACGTCTTTTAAAGACCTTCAGGGATGGTGACTCAACCACTTCCCTGGGCAGCCTATCTTTAGATGAATGCATCAGAAATGTGATAGGTATTTAATACATATGTAATACAACTTTTGGTTACACAAAGCTTCAGTTTATCAAAGCACTGAAGAATAATTGGAAAGATGTTTCAAATACTACCTGGGGAAACAGGAGTAAGTGCTTTATAACCTCTTGCTATGAAATTCAATAAAACTTAAGCAAAATAGTTTACTATCAAATGTGTTCATTTAAAAGTGCAATATTTATTAACTTATTGTGGTTAAAATATTTGGTGAGGAAAATAAACACAAATCTTAAAATAACTAATATCTTTAGACTTGTCCAGTAGATATGCTTCAAACTGTCAGATCACTTTCAAAATAATAGCTGTCAAAGATATTTTAAATTTCCAGTGACAATATGTTCTTTGTTAAGAAGAAGTTCAGAGTTAAATTTGTCAATAATGAATTTTAAAAAGATTCACTTACCATGTCAGATTTGAATGATATAGATAAATTGCTTATTAGCTGATGACTATTTTTTTTTTTTAATTAACAGTGCATTTTCTTAGCAACATGATACCGTTGTTCTACATCTAGATTACTTGCTGGAGACCAATCATATGTTTTTAACCTAAATTACAATTTAGGTATAGGTGGTTTCTTTATTCTTCACATACAAGTCAGTCCTTACTTTGACATAAACGACTAAGAAAATGTCATGATTTTTCTGAAATATAGACCAGAAACATTTTCTGAACATGGACTTCTGATGAATCATTTTAATTGACAAGAGAAAATCAGGAGAATAAAAAGATGCTGCCTTTGACTTTGTCCTTTCTTTCCCATCCAACCAAATAATTCAAGTTTAAAAAAGCACTAAGTGTGTATTCAGTTCTCAAGCATTTATATAGTGTTATGTCAGCATCACTTGGAAACTTATCATAAGAAGACAATCTTGCCTCAGAAAGGCGATTTCAACTCTGTAAAATGTTCTCTGAAAAATACAGAAGAGTATGTAGATTTATTGAACTTATTTACAGTTGAATAATAAATGCAAAAAAAAATAATATCTAGCTCTGCATGGAATTAATATCATGTATCAGGCATTGGCATGCTTTGGTAAACACGATTCAGCTGACATGAACTGCTTGGGACACACTTCCAATCCAACCTAGTCAGCTTGTTAACAGAGGTAACTTCTAAAGAATAATTTCTAACTCTAAAGCAATTTTTTGAGATCACTTTCTGCACAACAGTGACGAAATCTGTAGGCTGGATGAAGATTGTTGGTATATACATAAATTTCTAAATTTACTTATCTCCATGTGAGCTGAATGTATAAGATCCTGTAATGGTTAGCAGGGTTCCAGTCAGTACAGTGAATGAAGCCTAGTAACCTGTTAAGTTCAGCTTGCTTTTAAGTATGTATCTGCATTTGGACAATTAAATTGTTGTATTGGTTTGGTCTCTAATACGTATAAGACAAGCTTAGACTCTCAGCTCACACATAGACAGATACGTTCAAATGTTCACAAATATTGCAGTCAAAAAGATACAGCCCATACAAATGGCAATAACCACATTGCTCACACAAAACATCTAGGGACATTAATATACCATGTTTAGAAACCTGGACTTTCTTTCTTTTTTATTCTTTGATTATTTTTTTTTTTCTGAATTAACAAACAACAACAAAATAGATACTTTGGGCCTTCAAAGTATTTTATCCCACGGCTCTTACTTTCTAGGAATGATTGACAATGAGAAAGAAACGGAAGAGCTAGTATTTGATCTATTCTATATCCTGTCTGCTGAAGTCTGGACAACACTTTCAGGCATATGGTTTGATTTTTGAGTGGTCCTTTGTGGAGCCAGGGGTTGAACTTGACAATCCTTGTGGGTCCCTTCCAACTAGGGATATTCTATTATAAGTTTTGCTGTTATGCAGGAAAAGAATGCAAAATTAATGGTGCAACAAAAAACATTTCACTCCTCAATTTCAAGGATTTTGCAATTAAATGCTATTTTTATACTATATTTTAAGTAGTATATTTTAAGCTGTCATCCACTGAAGTATGTCAAATGATACTCAGATATTTTTTTTTTCAAAAACAAGCAAACAGAAAAGATATATTTTTCTTGGGATGTAATTGACTCAATAATTCTTTAAATTGATTCAGGTATTGAAACCTGTATAATTACTATAACTTCCAGCTTCCCCACACTTACCTCATTTCATAACAGGAAGATACCAGGAAGATACATGCTTCCTGTTAACGATACCTGTCTGCTCTGAAAGTAAAACCATCATCCGTTTTATATAGATATATAGATACATAGATATATAGATATATATACACACATATATGTATATATATATACATACTATAGCAGTTTTATCTTAAAATCATTAAAGCTGAGGTCTACTTCTTGTAGACCTTAAAGTAAATATATAAGAAATCTTAAAAGCTATCATTTTATATGTGAGTTTACAAGAGAAAGAAATCTCTTCCCAATTATACATTTTTATACATTTATATACATTTATATACATCTCTTTCCAATATACATTTACTGTATAAAACTAATCTGTATAAAGTGTATAAATACATTTTCCCTCAAATTTTCCATCCAAATTGTACATCTACATTCTTACACATTTTTAGAAGTTTTCCAAAACTATGCTTCTCTCTGAAACTTTCTTATTAACTTGGAGGTACATGTAATTTTCTCTCAGTGAACAGCTGAACACTAGCAACTTGAGGAACTGGTTTTAAAAGGAAGACTTCTTCCAAGGGAAATAACTTTGGAAGTGAGTCTTAATAGGTCGCTGGAAGAGCACTGAAGAACAGTTATTAATTCATGGTAAAAAAGCATACAACAGGACACAATTTCTTTAATGGCTACAAAAATGGTATCTTTGATGGTATTACTGCTTCAGCATAAGAATGAGGCATAAGTACAAGTAGTAAGAAGTGTCAGAAAATGGTTAAAAATTAAATAGGAATACTGATGATTTAAATAATAAATCAGATTATAGAAAATAAAAAGATAATTAAATACTGAAAAGAAAATATATTAAAAAATCACAAAGAGATGAATGAAATGAGCTTGAAGAGTCAAACTGATTCATTTTCTTATTCATGATGGACACAGCACTGGAGAATTTTGGTTAGAATATCATTGTGCATGTCAACTATGTCAAAAAACATTAAGTGAAAAACAGATAAAATCACCTTCCATGTTGATAAGCTTAATATGTGCCAAGAAGTATGCAAATTTAGCATACACGAAAAGCAACAGCAGGCACAAAATGTTTGTTATCTCTATACAGACATCTAATATCAGTTTTAAGAAACATAAATTGATGATCTTTCTACCATAATTTCTTAAACAGTACTGTCCTAATATGTTTCATATACAAATACTGTAAACATGTAACACTATTAAATTTTATGGAGTTACATAACTATTTCATTTAGAGAAACTGCTTTGATTGAGAGCAGATTTAAAACTTCAAATGAATTTTTAAATGCGATAACTAACTTAACATAAATTTCCTCTGCAGAGCAAAAGACCTCACAAACAGTTAGCTCAAGTCATGAGGCCACTTAGCTTGCATACATTAGATTAACAAAAAAGTTAAAGAAGAAAATAGATGATGAAACCCAAAAGTAGTATGTGGAATTTTAGCAACAAATACAAATTTGATTTTTTTTTAAATGTTATGCTCACTTTTGTTCAGGTTTTTTAATAACTATATTATTGCATCTTTTCTTCATTTTTGCTTGTTTTGAAGTCATTAGTATGAGTTTTGTTCAATGTTTCATATGTGTGTACATCAGTTCACTCTTCTGAGAGGCAAAAGCAGGAGCAGGAAGAGGCTTGTTTTATTTCTGTCTCACTTTTGTCTTCACATAAACTTTAAATTATTTCAGATATAGGAAATATCATTTTAATGTCATGATTTTCACTATTTTTCTTAGAGGCAAAGTTTTATTCTACTCTCAGGTGAATGACAACCTAATGAACTCCTAATGAACTCACTCCTGAGAATTTGATAGATGTCAGTCATTCTGTTTGTGTGCTTGAAATTCTCTGACAATCCTCAAGGGACACATATAATTGACTGAGTGATTGGGAAAACAAACAAACAAACAAACAAAAATCATTTGATCATTTCACTCAGCTCCTCCTGCAACAAGAGGTGAAATACAAACACACTTATCCATTACAATACATGTTAAAACAATACAAAACCAGAACAAAAGCTCACTCATATATGAGATATAATAATGAAGGTATTTCATTTTCCTCCAACAACATCTAAAAGTCCTATGTTGTCTTTCTCACTGTTAGGTACCTTTCCAAATTAATTTTCTCTTTATTTAATATGGTCACATGAGGCAATACAAATAATATATCAATTTGTTTTGGAAAACTGTTCATATCCAAAGAACATTTAGAGTTATTTATCTTTATTTCTCTGTTGTTTTTCATTGAGAATATAATACACCATGTTTAATTTCATCTAATTAAGATTTAAGGTAGGATGTTTTGAGTCAGCTCTAAAGCATAATGTAGTCTGAATTAGCCCCATGATACACTGATACCCTGATTCACACTACCGCTATATATCTTTTTTGTTATTATTTCTGTTGCTCTTATATACACATAAATATATATATATTCATATATGCATATATCCTACATAGTACCTTGTGTTTAAATTTCAGCAGACTGAAGGATATATAGTTCATAGATACATAGATACATAGTTCATAAATGAAATCCACATGAAAATAATGTGGTAACAGAAAAACAACAGAATATCTGTCAAATTTATTGTAAATGTAACTCAAGATACCACAATGTCTTTAACATCACACAAGAATTTTTGTATGTTAGAAGTGTAAGTTCACATATCATTTTAATCCTAGGTAAAAATACATTTTAAATACATTTTTTTCAATGGAGATGGATTTTTTTTATTATTATTGTTACCTTATAATTAATTGTAAGCTCATTCAGAACTTGAACAAATAACCAAATTCCTAAACACAGAGCAAAATTTAAAATTTAATGCTTTGTTATATAAAGATCTGGTTAGTTCCTAATACTACATAGTTTTAAGAACAAGCAATTACTTTCAAGTATTAAGCATCTTTTGTCTTCAAATGTGTACTGTGGAGATTTTGCAATAATGAACTTGTAAATTAAATTTGGCTTTATATATGCATGTTATTTGTAATAATTTCCTGTGCAAACTTTAACATTTATATTTTGATTATTGTTTCTTAACCTAACATTTAATCTGTAACAGTTTTTAAAATTTAGTAGAGTAGCTAGTAGTAGTCAGTATGTTATATCTTGTGATTGGCATTCATCTGCTGTAATGTAAGCATCTAAAATTCAGCTTTCCATAAAGCTTTACCTAAATCTAAATGTTTCAGGATAAATGTAGGCTATGTTCTCTAGTAGACAGCAACTTGACTGAATGGGTAGATATATATCAGCATAAAGCAGGTATCAAGGCTTTTTATGTGTGTGTTTCATCAAATCTAAATGGAATATGACTTGGAGTACCATATAAAACTTTAGATGTCTAAACATTACCCAGGAGGAATTCCTTAATTTGTGGCCACTGTAATAAGTAAGAATTATATATCTAGATCTATCTATATATAGTTATAAATTTATACACACAAATATTTTTTATTTAATTTTAAACACACAGGACACTAAAAATAAAACTTATGCAATATTTTTGGAAATAACTTTTTATTTTCGTGAAAACAATTTTAAAGGATAAAAAATTGTTCAGATTTTGATTAAGGAAAAGTTCGGTAAAGGTATTATTTTAGCACTTTCATGACAACTGCTTGCAGTTAAATGCATTTAGTCACTTTAGTCCTGAAGATGTCTACTGTGAGTTGACATAGCTACATGAGCAACTGGCTCTATGTTGCTTATATTATCTTTTAATATGAGTCATTCAAATTAGCATTTGTTTATAATATGAAGTCTTCGGGAGGATGGAAAAGAGGAACGGGAGGAGGTTAGGAGAATGCATATTAAACTAGATATTATCTTTTCTTAAACTATGTGAAATGTGCCTTTTCACACAGCATGGCAGGAGGCTGAGAGGTAGAAATGGTATAACCAAAATCTGGTTCATTACTTGTCTTTATGTAGGCAGTGAAACACTTCATATTTGTAATATTTATTTAAACAGGGATGAAATTGTATCCAAATTTACAGGTCAACAAAGACAGATATCCACAAGTAGAGAGTATGAGAATACTACAGGAGCACAGTTGCGAGAAAATGAATAGCCAGCTGTATAAAAAAAATAAAAATAAAATGTAATGCATATTGGAGTGTAGGTGTCGAGGTGTTGGCAGTCCAGGCGTTGCAGAAGTGCCCTCTGTCAGGAGAGGCCAGGGGCTGCTCCCTCTGTTTCCAGCTGTCTCCAACAGCCCCAACACAGGACACAGCTGAGAACAGCCAAGACAATGACACCTCTGAAGAAAGGCATTTAAGAAAGGGTGAAGTGCCACATGGTAATATAAGAAGTAAGAAAATATATGAGAAACAAGCCTTTACACAGCAAGGTCAGAGAAGAAGAAGGGGAAGTACTCAGGTTACCGGACCAGAGATTTCCCTGTAGCCTTTGGACAGAACCATGGTGAAGCTTGTTGTTCCCCTGTAGTCCATGGAAGATCACATTGGAGCAGATACCCATGCTGTAGCCCATGGAGGACCCTACGTTGAAGGAGTTGCGGAAGACTGTGAGGAGGAAGGAGCAACAGAGAGGAACCATAGAATCACTGAGGTTGGAAAAGACCTCCAAGATCATCTGGTCCAACCATCACCCTACCACCAATATCACCCACCAAACCATGTCCCTAAGTACCGAGTCCAACCTTTCCTTAAACACCCCCAAGGGATGGTGACTCCGTCCCAATGCCTGACTGCTCTTTCTGAGAAGAAATTTCTCCTAATTTCCGAACTAAACCTTCCCTGGCACAACTTGAGGCCATTCCTTCTAGTCCTATCACTAGTTACCTGTGAGAAGAGGCTGACCCCCAGCTCCCCAAAACTTCCCTTCAGTTAGTTGCAGAGAGCAATAAGGTCCCCCCTGAGCCTCGTCTTCTCCAGACTAAACAACCCCAGTTCCCTCAGCTGCTCCTCATAAGACTTGTGTTCCAGGCCCTTTGCCAGCTTTGTAGCCCTTCTCTGGACACTTTCCAGGACCTTGCTGTCTTTCTAGTAGTGAGAAAGACGCTATACTGTGTACTGAATGTAACACCCCCCACCCCCCCACCTCCCCCAATAGTTCCTTCCTTGTAAATCATGGAATTGGGAGTAAAAGAGTGTGATGGATTAATTCCAGTGGGCAGCAACTCCCCCTCACACCCTTCCTGCCCCTCCCCCCAACATGAACATGGTCCCTGGAGGGAAGAGGAGCCCAAGAAAGCTGGTTAATAGTCAGGTATCACCTCCTCCAAGCTCAGAAGCAATGCATCCCAACAAAGAGGAAGTCGGGCAAAAATGCCAGGAGGCCTGCATGGATAAACAAAGAGCTCCTGGCCAAACACACTGAAGCAGGAAAAGGAAGCCTACAGAAAGTGGAAGCTAGGACAGATAGCCTGGGAGGGATACAGAGATTGTCTGAGCACCAATGGATCAGGTTAGGAAAGCCAAAGCTCAATTAGAATTACATTTGGCTGGGGACATCAAGGACAACAAGAAAAGCTTCTATAGGTACATCACTGATAAAAAGAGGACTAGGGAAACTGTGAAGATGGGATGTGGAGAAAGATGAGGTACTCATTGACTTTTTTACCTCAGTCTTCACTGACAAGAGCTCTAGCCGCAGAGACTAAGCTCCAGAAGGTAAAGGCAGGGACTAGGAGAATGAAGAACCACCCACTGTAGGAGAAGATTGGGTTCAAGACCATCTAAAGAACCTGAAGATGTACAGGCCTATGAGACCTGAGGAGATACATTTGTTGGTCCTGACGGAACTGGTGGATGTAGTTGCTAAGACACTATCCACCACATTTGAGAAGCTGTAGCAGTCTGGTAAAGTTCCCACTCACTGGAAGAGGGGAAGACCCAGGGACCTACAGGCAAGACAGTGTTACCTCTGTGACTGGTAAGATCATGGAGCAGATCCTCCTGGAAACTATGCTAAGGCAAGTGGAAAATAAGGAGGTAATTGGTGACAGCCAAGATGGCTTAATTAAGTGCAGATCACGCCTGTCAAAGCTGGTGACTATCTATGATGGGGTTACAGAATTGGTGGATGGGGGAAGAACAACAGACATCATCTACTGGGACTTGGGCAAAGTGTTTGACACTATCCCCCATCATATCCTTGTCTCTAAATTGGAGATTCATGGATTTGATGGATGGACCACTCAGGAATTGGTTGGATAGTCACACTCAAAGAGTTGTGGTCAACAGCTCAATGTCCAAGTGGAGATCAATAATGAGTGGTGTTCCTTAGGGGTCAGTATTGGGACTGTTGCTATTTAACATCTTTGTTGGTTACATGGACAGTTGGTTACAGGGATTGAGTGCATTCTCAGCAAGTTTGTCAATGACACCAAGCTGTGTGGTGCAGTTGACACACTGGAAGGAAAGGATGCTGTCCAGAGAGACGATGAAAGGCTTGAGAGGTGGTTCCTACATCTGTGTCAAGACAATCCCAAACACGAATACAGGCTGGGTGAAGGTTTTATTTAGGATGTGGACAACCACATCCTGGGCTGCATCAAAAAAGAATGGCCAGCAGGTTGAGGGAGGCGATTCTCCCCTTCTGCTCTGCTCTCTTGAGACCCCATCTGGAGTACTGTGTTCAGCTCTGGGGCCCCCAGCACAAAAAGGACATGTAAGTATTTGAACAAGTCCAAAGGAAGACCACAAAGATGATCAGAGGGCTGGAGCATCTTTCCTCTCCTATTATTAATAAAAATAATAAGACAGGCTGAGAGAGTTAGCGTTATTTAGCCTGGAGAAGAGAAGGCTCCAGGGAGACCTTAGAGCAGCCTTCCAGTACTTAAAGTGGGTCTGTAGGGAAGCTGGAGAGTGACTCTTTGTCAGGGATTATAGTGATACGACAAGGAGTAATGTTTTTAAACTAAAAAAGGGTAAATTTAGACTAGATTTAGATTAAATATTTGGAAGAAAATCTTTATTGTGAGGGTGGTGAGACACCGGAACAGTTGCCCAGAGAAGTTATGAATGCCCAGTCCCTGGAAGTGTTTAAGACCATGTTTGATGGGGCTTTGAGCAACTTGGCCTAGTGGAAGGTGTCCCTGTCCGTGGCAGGGAGCTTGGAAGTAGATGATCTTTAAGGTCCCTTCCAACCCAAAGCATTCTATGATTCTGTCTACACTGAGGTATTTTACATACGTGCTGAGGTCCATCCAAGGGATCCAGTGACATACACACAGAATATATAGTGTCTTTTTAATTTCAGAGAGGTATCTCATCTGGTCTTAAGCTATCCCTTGCTTTCACTAGGCCACCAATACAAAAGTACTTCTGCTAAGTACAATATCTGATGATCTTGATCTTCCTTGAAAGTCTATAATACTTTTAAGTATGTCAAATGACACTTGACACAGATGTTTAGCAAACTGAACCCAGGATATCTGTATACCAGTACAAAAGGATGAATATTTGCAGTAAGTGATTAATCCTATATGTATTAGATGTCTCTGGTTGTGTACCTTCATTGGCTGTAGAAGAACAATTTGTATTTGTTTTAGAATACGTACTGAATTTACACATGACTGAAATCAAGGCAGATTAATCCAACCACCATTTGATTGATTTATTTATTTATTTTTCCCACAGAAAACTGTCAATATCCATATCTCTAGCCATTGGACTTTTGAGAAAAAAAAATAAAAAATCATTCCAAGGAGTGGAATGATTTGGGGAATGGGGGAAGATCTGGGGAATGGGGGAAGACAATTTTTTTTTGTTGTTGTTTTTCATTTCCCACTATGCAAATCAGTAATTAGATATTTATTTTAATTGATAATAAATAAAACTAACTTTCTCAAAGTGTAGTCTGTTTTGCCCACAATGGTAATTAGTAAGCAATCTTTCTGTATTTATCTCAATCCACAAACTTTCTAAGTCTTGTTCTTCCTATTTTCTCTCCTGCCCTATCCAACTGGGAGGGGGTGAACAAGTATCTGGATGGGAGTTTGACTATTAGCTAAGGCAAATGCTCTACATAACACAGCCATATTATTATTGTGATGAAGTCATAGTGCCTTAATGTTAACTGAATGCCTGAACCATATGTGACATTTCTAAACATTAATTCCAGAATACAGAGTACAGGACTTTGGAGGTTGGGCTTTTGTACGGCTCACTCATTTCCCTCTTCAATTGCCTGTCCTGTCACCATGAATTATTCAGGGATCCTGTTTAATTACTTTATAAGGTGACCAACAGTCAGTATGATCTGAAACAAACGGTAAGATGAAGAGTTCTACTATTTGTATGGGCATTTGAAGAAACACTATGAAAGCTGAACTCTTACAGAATGAAATTATTTTCATTTTTGATTAAATATTTCTGAAAAATATTTAAGTTTTCATACATAAATCAAATCAGGTAGCATTTCCTAGAATGATACAAATAATGAAAAAAAAAGAAAAGTTTAACTTTGACTCACAGTGCATATTCCACCAGTATCTTTCTTTTTCCCTGGGAGCATTATGACCTTGTATTCGTAAGGCATATGTTTGAGAAACTTTAGAAATGCACTGCACTGTACTTTATTTAGTATTAGAAGGAAATGTATTTCAAGCCCCTGTAAAACTGTTGAAATATATTTTATTGATATTAAAATCGTTAAGCCTGCAACTTAAATAAGATAGCTGAAGTAATGTCACTCTGTGTGACTGGAAATGAACTCTCATGAACACAACTGACAAAGTTTTGATGTTCTGATACTATTGAATAGTGCTGGAAGAATTACTAAGTTATTAGGAAGTGAACTCTAAAACATAGTAATAGTAATAGTAATAGTAATAGTAATAGTAATAGTAATAATAATAATAAATGTTTTGCATGCATAATGTCCTAATGTCCTCATAGGCATTTGTATTCTACATATGTAGGCAACACCTCATTTACCAGTAATAGAACCTGGAAGAGTAAAGTCTATTTTACTACAGAATCTAGAGAGGATACAAAAGATAATTTATACGTTCCCATGACTGTAGAATATATTGAGTCCATCCAAAGCAAATATATACATATATCCAATTTTATAAAGTACATATGTCAAGATTTGTTTTCTGATTCATATGATTATTTTAGGGATTATAATAAGATATTACTATCCAAACTAATAAATACCCTAAAAGATAAGCTTTATAATTTCATGTCATTGCCGCTCATGTTATATTCCCAATGATCACTTGCACTTTACTTAACCAGCTTCTGATATGCTTAATTCCTAGTCTCTCTGTTGTACCACTACTGGAGGATTTGAGAAAAAATGATTTTCATTAAAATAGTGCATATTAAGAAATTTATTAATGATACAAAGACCCTCCCCCGAAGACAGAGAAAAGAAAAAAATAAAAATAATATTATAGCAGCTTAATGAATTACCATTTGCTATCTGTACCACCATAGATGACCATTTGCACAAAACGAGCTCATATCAATTGCAGATTTGCTAGCTTCATATTATTTGGGAAGGATTTATATGGTATATGATATTTTGCATGTACGTGATTTCTGTATTTTTTATTTTTAAAATCTCTTTCCATAAAAAAGGAAAGGTATGCATGTATGTGCCTGTTTTTCAAAGCTGTCAGGAAAGAGGTTTTTTTTGTGTGTGTGTGTGTGCTTACAAATGAGTTTAATCACAATTGCTTACCTTTGTACTAGAGAAGAGAGGAGCAGAGGGGAGGGGAGGGGAGGGGAAGGGAGAGGAGGGGAGAGTAGAGTCTTGGTTTGTAATTCATTTACTGAAGTTCTTGTGTAAAAGAAGTTTAATTATTCACTGAGGCCAAAGATCTGGCATTCTTGCAAATTTTTAATTATTTTATTTCACCTTCAAATATATATATATATTTCCATCACAGCGATAATCCACAGAATTATTGGTGAATTCTGGGCTTATTCTGTAAAAGGTAAGGGTGTTTTATTTTCTTTCTTTTTATCTCTTCCTTCCTTCCTTCCTTCCTTCCTTCCTTCCTTCCTTCCTTCCCTCCTTTCTTCCTTCCTTCCTTCCCTCTTGAAAATGTTTATCCACAATTCAGATTGACCTAGTTGATGAAGATCTGAAATTGATTAAAGGTGATGTGTGTGTAGATGCAAGGCTTAAATCCAAATCTGTTTTAAATTCTGAACAAATGTTTTCTATCTAAAGATGAAAAGCAGTCACCTTATGAAAGATCAGTGCCTTCGAGAAGTACTAGGAAAATCAATCCAGTTTGCCTCACTTAAGCACTTTATTTTCATCCAGCTGAACAAGACTTTCTAAAAAGTATCTGTATTTTTAATTCAGACAGTTGCATCTAAACTCAGAACACTTAAACTCAATGTCCAAGTTGCCTTTAGAGTTAATATATAGACCAAACAAAAATAACAAGGGGTGTTTGTTTCATTTGCCTAAACAACAAAATCTAATACCATGTGAGATACTCCAAACCAGCACTGTTCACACAGCGCAGATTGATTTGCTGAAGGATTGGTGGGGAACTCATTCCTCAATGGTGTCAGCCAGAGGCTAGGACACCCTGCAATACTTCAGATAGCAGACATTTATGTTTGCCTAACTAATTCAGACACAGCAGTGTCTGGTGAGCTGTTCATCTAGATAAATATAGCCAAAAGATCTTTTTAGGGTGATCTGAACACTTACCTGACAAGCTTTAGGGAGTTTAATTCTGCTTTTTGTGGATAGTTAGTAACAGCACCTCATGGGTACACAAGATTTAGGACTTCTATCCAGTGATCAAAATTTTCAATTTTAACAAGTACTAAGTGATCCATATCGTTTTTCTTTGTCACCATCTGCTGCAGTTTAACATGGCAGGCAGCTAAGCACCACACAGGCATTGACTCATTCCCCCATCCCCAAGTGGGATAAGGGAGAGAATCAGAAAAATAATAAAATAAAATAAAGTAAAATAAAATAAAATAAATCACAGAATCACAGAATCATTTAGGTTGGAAGAGACCTCCAAGATCATCTAGTCCAACTTGTGACTGAACACTAACAAGTCCTTCACTAAACCATATCACTAAGCTCTACACCTAAACATCTTTTAAAGACCTCCAGGGATGGTGACTCAACCACTTCCCTGGGCAGCCCATTCCAATGCCTAACAACCCTTTCAGTAAAGATTTTTTTCCTAATATCCAACCTAAACCTCCCCTGGCACAACTTTAGACCATTCCCCCTCGTCCTGTCACCAGGCACGTGGGAGAATAGACCAATCCCCACCTCGCTACAGCCTCCTTTAAGGTACCTATAGAGAGCGATAAGGTCGTCCCTGAGCCTCCTCTTCTCCAGACTAAACAACCCCAGCTCCCTCAGCTGCACCTCGTAAGACTTGTTCTCCAGGCCCCTCACCAGCTTCGTTGCCCTTCTCTGGACATGCTTGAGCACCTCGATGTCCTTCTTGTAGTGAGGGGCCCAAAACTGAACACAGTACTCGAGGTGCGGCCTCACCAGAGCCGAGTACAGGGGCACAATCACCTCCCTAGCCATGCTGGCCACACTGTTTCTTATACAAGCCAGGATGCTGTTGGCCTTGTTGGCCACCTGAGCACACTGCTGGCTCATATTCAGCCGACTATCAACCAATACTCCCAGGTCCTTCTCGGCCAGGCAGCTTTCCAACCACTCATCTCCCAGCCTGTAGCGCTGCTTGGGGTTGTTGTGCCCCAGGTGCAGGACCCGGCACTTGGCCTTGTTGAACTTCATACACTTGGCCTCAGCCCATCGGTCCAGCCTATCCAGATCCTTCTGCAGAGACTTCCTACCCTCGAGCAGATCGACACACGCATCTAACTTGGTGTCGTCTGCAAACTTACTGAGGGTGCACTCGATCCCCTCATCCAGATAATCGACAAAGATATTGAAGAGAACTGGCCCCAGTACTGAGCCCTGGGGGACGCCACTAGTGACCGGCCTCCAACTGGATTTAAATCCATTCACCGCAACTCTTTGGGCACAGCTATCCAGCCAGTTTTTAACCCAACGAAGCATACGCCAGTCCAAGTCATGAGCAGCCAGTTTATTGAGGAGAATGCTGTGGGAAATGGTGTCAAAAGCCTTACTGAAGTCAAGGTAGACCACATGCACAGCTTTTTCCCTTGTCCACTAAGTGCATCACTTTGTCATAGAATTCACTTTCCTTCCATAAAATATTATCCTAAATAAAAGCATGTCATCCAATATTTATCTATTAATCTATCACTTATTTATTTATTTATTGTTCTTGTAAGTTACATAGCTATTAAAAACTAATGAGAGCCGATTGGTAATTATTCTAACATGCAAAATTTGAACCTTATAGCTGATATGAAAGATATAAAACACCAAAATGTTTTTAAAGAATATTTATTTTTTCTTATTCTAAATCACTAACTTATATAAGGAATATATTTTAGGCGTATGGCCTCAATACATTATTTGAGAATTTATAGCGTTCTACACTTTGCAAAATCAGAATACTATATTTACACAATAAATTTTTGAGTAATTCACTCTAAATTCTTCACTGCTCTGCTTCTTACTCTCTAGATATGAAAACAGAGACATTATTTGACAAGAATACGAATCTAGGGCTTGAAGAAGAATTTATTTATTAAAAAAAAAAAAAAAACACTTTAATAATAATTAAAATAATACAAATAGGTCCTAAGTTTAAAACTTTGATTGGAATTTGGGAGCAAAAATGTTGGAAAATGTTTCGGTTGCTAAAGAGAACCCCATAAGTAGACAATACACTTTCTAATCCCAAATAGACACTTCTATAGACAAACACTTCAGCTCTGAGGTTTATTTTACAGACAAGATATAATGCTGTAGATTTTCCAACATATACTATCATCTTCCAGGAGTAGTGTTACAACCCTCAACCAGGGGATTGAATAGAAGTGAAAAATATTTTTTAAAAGAAAGATATAACTGAGCATCTAACATTTTAATTAATACTAATACATCTAAATGAATTATTAACATTACTGACTTTTAGTACTAAAGATGGAATTTAGAAGGGTATACATTCATAATAGATGAATCTTGCATCATATGAACACAGCAGCTTCTGTAATGCTCACTGAGCACATTAGTGAATGTCTACCCTGCCACACGATCCAACTAAAAATGCAGATAAGGAGTCAGGTTACTGCCTTCTTTTCAGCCTTAAACTTTGTTCAAAATATGTGAGAAATTAAAAAAATAAAAAAATAAAATTAAAAATCAGAATTTCCTTTTATTCTTTGAAAGAAGGACGGAGAGTAAATAACAACAGTGCTAAATGCAACATTGCTAAATCAAAGTCAGATTTTCTCTAGAAGAACTTGTATGAAATGTATTATTACACCTCAGTATTATTAATTAAACTATGGGACTTTACCCTTGTGCAGTGCTCTATCGATGGGTTCTTTTTACATGGTAACTATGTCTGGCATGAATGTAAACACTTTTTTTTCTTTTTTTGAGAACCATCAAATAAAAATTTTAGAAGTCATCAAATCACTGTTCACTTAGCTGAAAAGCACTGTTTAAATTCAGGGAATTGATAATCTATAAATGAAGGAGATACTAATGAAGAAAATAAAAATAAACATATCAACCTAGCTTTAAGAAGTCTATAAAGTAACCTGCAAAGAATCAATCATATTAAAAAGAATGTCTTAGAACTGTCTAGTTTAGTTTAAGAGTTTATTTGAGGTTCCAGTTAAGAATTTAATCACAGTGAATCTTAGCAAAGGCAATGAGGGTAAGAATCCTAATTCAGAGATTTAATCTGGAATCCTTAATCTGAGATTAAATTGTAGCGGTGGATATCACCCACTAGTATATATTCAGGTCTCCTGAACAGCTGTACATGGTCATATCTTCCACTAAGATTTTATCATATTGTTCCCAAGGGGATGGAAGTGTCTAACACTCATTTTTGTCTTTCTTGTATTTCCGGTGAGGCAAATATACTATGTGTTGTGAAGATGTCTCATAGAGCCACTGAAGGAAGAGGGTCCCTCTGTTAGACAAATTTTAATTTATAAATCTTCAAAGGGATTCACTTCTTTCTATTGTCCTTTCAGTAAACTTGTTAAGATTATATGCTTTTTTAGGTAGATGTAAAATATTGATGAGGAATTTCTTAAGGTGAAGCCCCAGTACAGGACAGATTAATTTCCTTACTATATATGAATTTACAGATTATTACTGCTTTACCAGTAAATAGTTACATTTGATATTTTGCAGCAAGGTCTTTGAAACGTATCTCCAAATTAGGTCTATTGCTGGTGGAAACAGCTGAAGCTCATTTGAGCCTTCAAAGTATCTTTATTATCCAGCTATTTTGATAGGTTTCGTAGCCTAAGATCCTTCTGAAATGTCATAATTTCAGTCATAATTTCAAAAATGAGTGTACAGAACCTCAATTTGAACAAATTCCAAATAGAATTACTAGTGATGAAAAATATCACCTGAACCAACCGTGCTGTATTTACTACTTGAAATCTTCAAATCTTAAAGTTTTTGTTTGTTTTTCTTTTTCCCAGTTTATACAAAAGTCAAATTGCACATAAATATATGACCAAATATATGTCCATAAAAATATGTCCAATGTTCCAAAATTCTATTTAGGTACAAATAGGACAGTTCTGGATCAGATCTTGAGACTTCTATATCGCAAGAAGGAAATGGAGGCTGGCACTACTGTAAACCAACCCAAAGACATTTTTTTTTTCCACAGGTAATTATTTTGTAACTTGTTTGCTTGTTCAGTAACAAAGTTGTAAGATAATTTGAAATGACATTGTGCCTTTTAAGAAATATCATTTTGATGATGCATTTTAGGCTATTAAATAAAAGACTTGGAGGTTTTACTTTAATCAGAGGCAGCTGTAGACTTCCTATAAAAAAAAAGATAAGGAATGCCAGGGGAATCAGGCTAAAAACACAGATGTGTGTCTGTTTTTTTTTTTTTTTTTTTTTTGTGTGTGTGTGTGGTGGTTTCTCTCTAGTGAATAATAACATTTTAAATTTGACTTGACATATCTTAAAGATATACTGTTTTTAAATTCTGAGAATACATGACTCTGTAAGACAAAAATCTAGTGCGGTGGTTTGAGGTTTAGATTTTTTCTTTTTTTCTTTTTTCTTTTTTTTTTTTTTTCAGCTAGTGTTTAAAGATGAAGCATAATTCTAATTTCCATAGGTTGTCTCAGTGTTTTCTGTCAGTCGGTATCACTCACATTGTTATTTTATCTGACAGTGGACTCTTGCCTGTCAAGGCCAGAGAAAATGAGAGAAAATGAGAGGGAGGACCTTTTCACCACTGAGTCACTGTGAAGACAGTGGGAAACAGACTAATTTTGAATCACCTTTGCTAGCCTGCTTTTTCTATTTACAGGCATGAAAAATGCAGAAGAAGATGGTGAAGTACTATGAAAATTGCATTGTTATTTATCGTTAGACCTATTGTTTCTGAAATTATTAGCTTCTGTTAAAAATTTGCAAAAGACCATTGCAGTAAGTTTTATATCTGTAACTGACTGAATCATTCATGACAAAAAAAAAAAAAAAGAAAAGAAAAAAAAAAAGGAAGCAGCCTGTGGTTTGTATTTGTAAGGGTATAGAAAAAAAAAAAATCCGATACTTTAATAGACACACGGAATTCTATGAATAATGTCCATGTTCTTTCTTTTTTTTTTTTTTTTTTTTTAATTTTATACAGATGATTAGATTAAAATAGGAAAAAATAAATTACTTTTTTATAAGTGGATAGAAGAATATGAAACTTTAATCTTTACCTTTTTATTATTATAATTATTATTTTTTATTTATCTCATTTTTAATTTTTCACTATCAAACTTTCACTATAACCTTTAATTACAGAATCCCAAAAATCACAGAATGGTTGAGGTTGGACAGGACCTCTGGAAGTCAACTGATCCAACCCCCCTGCTCAAACAGGACATCTAGAGCTGGTTGCCCAGGACCATGTCCAGTTGGCTTTTGAAGGTGTCCAGGACTTTTCTTACGCTTTGCTATGGAAAAGGCACAACTGAGCAAAAGATTAAAAAAATGCAGAAGAAAAAGGTGGTTTTCTCAATTGTTCAGAAAATTCAGTATTTACATGAAACAGTAATAATATTGGTAAACTTACAACAGTCATGCAAGTTACATGTCTGAAATACTTCCCACAAGAAAGTGGAAAGAGAAAATTTAATTTTAGTGTTATTATTTATTATTATATTATGCAGCACACCATAATCAGGAGTGATAGGATTTAGAAGACTGTTTGGTGCTTTCTTTAGATGACAACTGCTTTTATAAAGAAAATTTGAGGTAAAATTAACTGCAAAGACTTATCTATGGGATTGATTTTGTATATGTTTATACAGAGTAATTATATCTTAATTAGATACATGTATATAATTCTGTGTTCATATATATATACTTATATTTCTACTATATATTAATATAATATATAATATGTAATATAATATAATAGTAATTATATTATAATATTATAATTATAATATTATAGTATTATGATATATTATATATTATATATTAATATGATAGAAACGTATATTTATATATTTTAAATAGATATCATGATTTGATCTGGATAGGCTGGAGCGATGGGCTGAGGCCAACTGTATGAAGTTCAACAAGGCCAAGTGCCGGGTCCTGCACCTGGGGCGCAACAACCCCAAGCAGCGCTACAGGCTGGGAGATGAGTGGCTGGAAAGCTGCCTGGCCGAGAAGGACCTGGGAGTATTGGTTGATAGTCGGCTGAATATGAGCCAGCAGTGTGCTCAGGTGGCCAACAAGGCCAACAGCATCCTGGCCTGTATAAGAAGCAGTGTGGCCAGCAGGTCTAGGGAAGTGATTGTGCCCCTGTACTCGGCTCTGGTGAGGCCGCACCTTGAGTACTGTGTTCAGTTTTGGGCCCCTTGCTACAGGAAGGACATGGACGTGCTCGAGCGAGTCCAGAGAAGGGCGACCAAGCTGGTGAGGGGTCTGGAGAACAAGTCTTACGAGGAGCGGCTGAGGGAGCTGGGCTTGTTCAGCCTGGAGAAGAGGAGGCTCAGGGGCGACCTTATCGCTCTCTACAGTTACCTTAAAGGAGGCTGTAGAGAGGTGGGGGTTGGTCTGTTCTCCCACGTGCCTGGTGACAGGACGAGGGGGAATGGGCAAAAGTTGCGACAGGGGAGTTTTAGGTTGGATGTTAGGAAGTACTTCTTTACCGAAAGGGTTATTAAGCATTGGAACGGGCTGCCCAGGGAGGTGGTGGAGTCACCATCCCTGGAGGTCTTTAAAAGACGTTTAGATGTAGAGCTTAGCGATATGGTTTAGTGGAGTACTTAGTGTTAGGTCGGAGGTTGGACTCGATGATCTTGAGGTCTCTTCCAACCTAGAAATCTGTGTGTGTGTGTGTGTGTATCATATTTATAACAGAAAATATATTCATTCCAGCTGCTATAATTCTTGCTTACATTCCACAGTATTAAAAAAGCTAAGGATTTTTTTTTTTCTTTCAGATTTTTACTGAATTCTGAAAAATCTAAAGGCCTGTCTTAAAATCCAGTTCTGTGAACAAGTAACTTTCCTTCGTCTTTAAGGGCATTCAGATCTACTCCTAAAGGTACACATATTCTTGTAACTATGGCAAGTATCTGTGGTATTTTCAGTATAATACAAAAGCTCGAAGTAAACTTCAACCTATATATATACATCTACTGAATGAGAGGTGTTTTATTTTGTTTTGCTTTATTTTATTTTGACAAACCATGTAGTAACATGTTGGTTTGTATTACATAATGGCACACTAAGAAAACATATGGTGTGACAATAAGCACAATATTCTTTGTATGCTTGAAAGCATAGCACATAGTTCCAAATGGCTAACTGATCTCAGAGATATCTTTCAGAAACATATTAATAAAAAGAAAATAAATATTAATTCACTGTTGTGAGGACACAACAAATAAAAAAATGTATTGGTGCCCTCTACTCGATAAAAAATATAGATATGGTATTAGCACATTTTGAAAGCCTTTATTACATTGTTTGCATTTGTTAGGCAGATAACTATTTTCAACAGGTGGGAATAATAATTATTCTGACTTGTTAGATTCCATTTCCACACTATGAAGGTATTTAGATAGAGATTACATTTTAACATCTGTGTTCAAATATATACATTTCAAATTTATGCATTGAAATTATGCATTCAGTTACACTTTTATTTTTAAACTATCAAACTATCCCTGATTAATTTATTATTTTATTAATTATCTGGGGAGGAACAAGCCCAGGCACTAATACATGCTGGGTGCCATCCATCTGGAAAGCAGCTCTGCAGAAAAGGACCTAGGAGTCTTGGTGGACACTATCTTCAATATGACCAGCAATGTGCCCTTGATGCAAAGAAGGCTAATGGTGTTCTTGCCTGCATTGGGCAAAGTATCACCAGCAGGTCAAGAGAGATGATCTTTCCCCTTACTCAGCACTGGTGAGGCCGCACCTGGAGTATTGTGTACAGTTCTGGGCCCCCCAGTACAAGAGGGACCTGGACACATTGGAAATAGTCCAACAGAAGGCTACTGAGATAGTCAAGGGACTGGAGCACCTCTTCTGTGAGGAGAGGCTGAGAGAGCTGGTACTGTTCAGCCTGGAGAAGAGGAAGCTCAGGGGTGATCTCATCAATATCTATATATACCTGAAGGGAGGATGCAATGAAGACAGAGCCATACTCTTTTTATTGCTGCCCAGTTACATGACAAGATGCAACGGGCACAAAGTGGAACCAGAGGTTCCAGCTAAACCTTTGGAAGCACTTTACTGTTCAGTGATGGAACCCTAGCACAGGTTTACAAGTGAGATTGTGGAGTATCTTGGAGATTTCCCTTGGAGATCTTCAAAAGCTGTCTGCACATGGTCCTGGGCAAGCAGTTCTAAGTGTCCCTGCTAGAGCTGAGGGATTGGACCAGATGATCTACAGTTTCCTTCCAACCTCAACAATTCTGTGATTCTGTGATTAAACTTTTCTGATTTAAGAGATATTTGAATTCCATTATGCTGTGAATGGATCATCTTATCAAATTTGAGCCTCCACAATATCAGACAATTAGTCGAAGTCCTTCAGTTCAGATACTTTTTGTAGGTCACTTTCAGGGGCTGCTTCATCCTATCTACATTTCATTTGATAGAGAAGCAAGTTTGATGTCTGGCTTAAGACTAGATACCTAATTTAAAATTGCAGATAGGTACCTGAGTTGCTTTTCAATACAAAGTTTTTTATATTATTTTCAGTTGATTTTCTAAAGCAAATTAAATGCAAAGCAAATTACTAGTTTTTCAAACAACAACAACAAAAAAGTTAAAAAAAAATGGTTATATCTATTTTCATTTTGGATAGCAGCCATTAGTATTTATTTTAATATTTAACGCTGTTTTTTAAACAAGGTACATACTTAATATTCAAAATTCAGTGCATGGTGGTTTTGCATTGGTAGGTAGCCAAGCATTGCTACACCACTCTCTCACTCTCCCTCCTCAACAGAACAGGGGGAGAAAATATGATGCAACTGACATAAAGACAGAGAGATCATTCACTAATTATTCTCAGGGGCAAAACAGACTCATTATAAGGGAGATTAATGTATTTTATTGCCTATTGATAACAAACTGGACCAGTGAGAACTAAAAGCAAACTGAAAACACCTTCCCCCTCATTCAACCTCTTCTCCCTATCAAGTGGCACAGGGGAATCAGGAATGGGGGTTGAGCTCAGTCCAGAACACTTTGCCCCTGCCATTCCATCCTCCTCAATCTCTTCCACTGCTCCAGAGTGGGACCCCTCCCACAGGATGTAGTCCTTCCCTAACTGCTCCTACGTGGGCTTCCCGCAGACTGCAGTTCTTCAAGAACTGTTCCAATATGGGGTGCAGTCCTTCAGGAATGGAGTGCTCCAGCATGGGCCCTCCATGGGCAGCAGATCCCACCCAGATCACTTGCTCTAACATGAGCTCTGGCCCATGGTCTGCTCCTGTGGGGGCTCTCCATGGGCCACAGACTCCTTCAGGCCAGATCCACCTGCTCCACTGTGGGCTCCTCCACAGGCTGAAGCACTGAAATATGCTCTGCCACGGTACCCCATGCGCTGCATGGGGACAACCTGCTCCACCATGGGCCTCTCCACAGGCTGTTCCCTGGAGCACCTCCTCCACCTCCTTCCTCACTGACCTTGGTGTCTGCAGAATTGTTTGTCTCACATTTTCTCACTCTTCTCTCAGCTTCTGTTGAGCAGTGTTTTTTTTCTCTTTCTTGAAGATTCTCTCACAGAGGCACAACCAGTGTCACTCACTGGCTCAGCTTTGGCCAGCGTGGGTCCCTTTCTGACTCAGCTGGAACCAGTTCCTATCTAACATGGGGCAGCCTCTGGTCTTTGTGCCTAGGGGTCACCCCTGCAGCCTCTCACCCTCCTACCAAAAACTTGCCATATAAACCCAAGACAGTAAAAACATGTTTTTTGTTTGTTTGTTTGGTTGGTTGGTTGTTTTGTTTTGTTTTGTTTGTGGTTTTGTTTGTTTGTTTTTTGAGCAGTGCTATGTATTCAGGTCATGTAATACATTTGATCAAATTTGTCCCTGTAATATCTGCAGGTATATATGCTGAAGGAAGTTACTAACAGATAATCTGTTACCAGTTCATTAGGCAAGCACTAGTAAATTTAAATCTGCAGCTAATCTACAAAGTAATTAAAAATTGGACAAAATCTGAGGGAAACAAGGGAGCTAATAATAGATTGCTATAGGTCAGAAGTCTTCAGAGACAGTTATTTTCTTTTCCTTATCTTTCTGTGTAGCTTTAGAGTGTCTTAGCACTCAAAGTGTTTCTTGTGTTTTCCTAAATACTGTAAAATCAGAACCTCCTTATTTTGTCTTGTCCTGTGCACTGTTACTACCATCAGTTACAGTTTTTGTGTCCCTAGGTGTTGAGAAGCAATTACTTCCCCTCAGTAAGATGCTTCATCATGCTCACCATATGCTAACGGTCAAAATTAACTTCTCCTTTTCTCCTAATTGTTGCATTTTCCAATTGCCTTGATCTGGTTTATAATACGATTCAGAGTTAAGTGGCTTTTCCATATCCCTATGCTTACTTTAGAAAGCTTTTGAAGTTATTTAAATATTTAGAAATAAGATTCTTACCTCAGAGAGAGCTTGAACTCGAAGTCTAAATTTTTGATTTGCCAAAAAATATGAAGTCTGGTGTCAGTGAATGTTTCCAGGGAGTGATTCAGAGATTCCTGTTAAAAGCATGCACCTTTCCACTAAGTTTTGAATTCAGAGAAGAGACAACCCATGAGAAAGGGGAAAAAAAAAAAAAAAAAAAAGGGGGGGGAACGAAAGGAAGAAGTTGTTTAGCCCCAGAAAGTAGAAAGCCTGGAAATTAACCTGGTCAGTGTCTCAGAAACTTTAACTCCGCAAAAGTATTGAGAAGTATTGAGCTTGCCAGGAAGTGGTTTCAGGACCTTGAGGACACTTCTGTGATCTTAATGGCCCTCATGGAGCCTTGTCCTTCCCAGAGCACAGGACTCTGTGTCAGCTCCCTGGGACTGTTAGTCCCTGACTCAGGGACTAACAGCAGGACCATTCTCTGTCTCCCCACAGCCCTGCCCTGCCCATCCATGGCCTGAAGGCTGATATTCCTGGCCTTGTCTCAACTTCATCCCCATAGTTCTGCTTGGACATTGTGGTGATATGTCTGATCTTAGTTCCCCTTCACAGGGCCTGATTCTGATCCCCAGCCACAGGCTGGTGTTCCAGCCTGAGCTTGGCCCATCCAAATCCCCATGGAGGTTCCTGATGCCTGGAGCTGGGGCTGCCCTCTGTCCCCCCAAAAGTCTGCAGTTCTCCCTAGCTGTAGCAGTGGTATGGGCTGTGACTGATGAGGTCCCTCTCCCTCCCCACCTGCTGGCATCCTGACCCCAGGGAGCTGCTGCCCCCTTTGACACCCTGACAAAATGTCTTAGATCCCTTAATTTTCAAAGCATTTTATTTTTGCAGTAGTACTTATTGTCATTAGCATTTATTCTTAAGAGGACTGCAATTTATATGCCATTCCTGGAGGCAAAAACAATCTTTCAGGTTTCAGATACAGCTAACAGGTAATATCTCTCATCTAGTAAAATCTGTTCCATTACATAGTCACACATTTAAGAGTCCAGAACTTTGAATTCTGATGTTGAGGGTTATCACTTAATATGTGGAAATTTTAGGCCACACCTATATTGGTAAATAAATGGCGGTTAGGGACAATTATTTCTGGAGCCCTGGCCCCAAAGCCACAGAGCAACAAGTTTAGGAATGACTGCAATATTTTGTTCTTCTTGAAAAGAGCCATTAGCAACAGTTCAAAATCAAGTCTACCTGAGCATGGATTGGTGGGGTTAGGAAAGCCAAAACCCACATGTAGTTGAATTTGGTGAGTGACATGAAGAACACTGATAGTCAATCCTTTTGTTTGTTTGTTTACAGATCAGAAAAAGCAGTACAATGTATTAATCAAAATAAATGTTCTTAAGGAATGTCTCCCTACCCAGTTTGAATTGAATTTTAAAGAAGTGAACAAGCAAATGCATGGAAAGTAAATAAGAAGAGCCCAAAAGTTTAAAGGAAATTCTTAAGATTTTGGAGCTGATATAAAAATTGTTGCCTAATGTTTTAAAATTAAAATTGTATTGGTTAAAAATACTTTTAAAAAGCTGTTTCTGATTCTATGGCACACTGTGATTAACTTTTAATTACTCCACGAATTGTAATAAAAGCAGGGAGTGCATATATTAAGATAAGCCTTCAGGCCAAACACATTTTTTCTCTACTTTGTGCACTTTTACTGCAAGTAAAGAGCAAGTGCTGGGTCCTTCACCTGGGAAGGAGCAACCCTGGCTATACGTACAGACTGGGGGATGAGATGCTGGAGAACAGTCCTGCAGAGAGGGATCTGGGGGGGTTTGGTTGATAGCAAGTTGAATATGAGCCAGCAGTGTGCCCTGGCAGCCAGGAGGGCCAACCATATCCTGGGGTGCATCAAGCACAGCATTGCTAGTCGGTCGAGGGAAGTGATTGTCCCGCTCTACTCTGCGCTGGTGAACTAGAGTTCATAACAACTGAGGAAATACTGAAAGATCCGTCACTTCACATAACTCAGTTTTGACCAGATAGAATGTTAGACTACAGGCCAGATAGCCACTGCAAAAGAGAAATAGGGTATTCAGGGCATTCCAATTTTTGCAGGGACACATTAAGCAATTTTAGGGGAAAAAAAAATAAAAATAAAAATCCTGTATCTATAAAGATAATTAATTATAATATCTGATATAAATTACAATCTGAAAAAAAATATATTTTAATTTCAGAAAATCAGTTTTACATTTCTCAGACATAAACAGAATTAGTATCTTTACATTAATGGCTAAAAGAAAGGGAGCAACAGAGAAGCCAAGAGTCTGGAACAAACATACAATATTAAGAGGCTTTGATACTATTTTTATTAGTTCTTTTTTACTATTCTTTCCTTTTATAATAATCTAAATCAGAAAATATACTGGTATAATTGTATTTGTATTATATTTTTTATTTGATTCCTAGACTATACATGCTTTTGTCAACAAAGACACAAGAAGTATACTTACTGGTTATATTCTCACTAAATCAAAAAGATGACTATGCTTAATTTCATAGAGGCATAGATAAACTGAAACTGCAGATAACAAAATCATGTAATTTAGAAGACATTTCCTATAATAAATAAATAAATAAAAAAAACATGCTGTATGGACCTGCTATTCTTAAGTAATACATTTAGTCATAGAAAACAAAATCTTAAATTATTTATTTTTCATATGAGATCATCCAGTATCTTCGACAATTAATTCATTATTCTCCCAGAAATACCAAGCTGCAAATTCAACACTTGTATCAACACTACAACAAGCTATAGCCTTACAATTATAGCACACTATGTACATTATTTTTTTCATAAGTGACATTGCAGCTGACTGCTAACTTAAAGGAATTGTGAAAATTAACTGATAATTATTGCAGATTGATAAAGTTACATTAATTCAAACATGAAATAATATAACTCAAAGCTAGGCATATATGGCATATGGTGTATACAGCTCACACAGAATACAGCCGTGGAAAAAAACATCAAGGTATCTGTGAAAACAGAATTTTACTACATATAAACAAATATATATATGTATATATATATATATACATATATATATTCTCTACATATATATATGTACACATAAACTTTATATGCATAAAACATGTCTGTGTTAAGACACCCTTCTGTCTTAAGAAATGATTCATGAATAAAGCAGGCCTTCCTAAAATGAGATTCTGTTTTCTTCACCAGCCTGGAGAATGGTAATTATATCTAACCAAGCAGGATATTCCCAGCCTATACAGACTTTGTAATAGACCTTCAAGAAAGATTAGTTTAACATGAAGATATAGAAATGTTTCCATTTTCATGAATATTAAAATCTAGCTCATATGGTATCCTGTGGTGGAAAGGTTGAGTGAAATGTCTCCTACTATTATAAACCTATCCTTCAGGTCCTTTTCTACACACAGAGTTTGAGGAAAATCTGGAAAGTTTGGAGCTTGGATTTCCTGTTCCCAGAGGACAATATTAGCTTAGACACTATTAGCTCAGTTACCCTAGACATTAATAAATAAAATAAAATAAATAAAATAAAATAAAATAAAATAAAATAAATAAAATATTTAGACGTCCAGACAAGTGAAAAATCTCATTCTAGTTTATGGCTATGTGTTTGGAAAGAAGATGTCTCACAATACAATATGGTCATATCTGGTAAAACATCAGATAATTTAATCCTAACAGTTTTTGTTTTGTTTTGTTTTGTTTTAATTTTATTTATTTTATTTTATTATTATTTTTTTTAATCATAGAATCATAGAATGGCTAGGGACATTAAAGATCATCTAGTTCCAAGCCCCCCTGCCATAGGAATGGATGCCACCCACTACATAGGTTGCCCAGCGTCTCGTCCAACCTGGTCTTGAACACCTCCTGGGATGGGGCATCCACAACTTCTCTGGGCAACCTGTTCCAGTGCCTCGCCACTCTCTGAGTGAAGAATTTCCTCCTAACATCTAATCTAAATCTCCCCTCTTTTAGTTTAAAACACATTCCCCCTTGTCCTGTCATTATCTGATTGAGTAAAAAGTTGTTCTACATCTTTTTTATAAGCACCCTTTAAGTACTGAAAGGTCGCAATGAGGTCTCCCCAGACCCTTCCCTTCTCCAGACTGAACATCCCTAGCTCTCTCTCAGCTTTTCTTCACAGGAGAGGTGCTCCAGCCCTCTGATCATCTTTGTGGCCCTCCTCTGGACCTGTTCTAACACATCAACATCCCTCTTGTGCTGGGGGACCCAGACCTGGACACAGTACTTCAAGTGGGGCCTCACAAGGGCAGAATAGAGGGAGACAATCACCTCCCTCAACCTGACGGCCGTTCCTCTTTTGATGCAGCCCAGCATGAAATTGGCCTTCTGGCCTGCAAGCGCACACTGCTGGCTCATGACAAGCTTTTCATCCACCAGAACCCCCAAGTCCTTCCCTGCAGGCCCGCTCTCAATGTGTTCTTCTCCTAGTCTGTCCTCATGTCTGGGATTTCCCCAACCCAGGTGCAGCACCTTGCACTTAGACTTGTTGAACCTCATTAGGTTCACATGGGACCACTTCTCAAGCTTGCCCATGTCCTTTTGGATGGCTTCCCTTCTTTCTTTGGTATCAACCACACCACTCAGCTTGGTGTCATCTGTAAACTTGCTGAGGGTGCACTTGGTCTCATTGTCTATGTCACTGATGAAGATACTAAACACTATCAGTGCCCGGACAGACCCCCGAGGGACACCCCTCATCACCAGCCTCCACCTGGACATGGAGCCATTGACCACCACTCTCTGGGTGCAACCTTCAGGCCAACTCCTTATCTACTGAGTGGCTCACCCATCAAGTCCATATCTCTCTAATCAAGATGTCATA
The DNA here is from genome assembly GCF_013377495.2 of Cygnus atratus. Lineage (NCBI taxonomy): Eukaryota > Metazoa > Chordata > Aves > Anseriformes > Anatidae > Cygnus > Cygnus atratus. The sequence continues at coordinate 157,563,897 of NC_066362.1, read as the reverse complement.
TGGGACCATGTCAAAGGACTTGCAGAAGTCCAAGGAGATGACATTGGTTGGCCTTCCCTTGTCAGCTGATGCAGTCACTCAACCATAAAAGGCCACCAGATTGGTTAGGCATGATTTGTCCTTGGTGAAGCCTGACTGGCAGTGAAGAATGAAACAAAGAAGTAGTAGACCCTGTAGTAGATCGCATCTCTTAACAATCAGTCCCTTCCCTAACGTAGAGGGTAACACACCCTCCTCTCCTTCCTTGCCTATCTGTTCTGCAGAGCTTGTAGCCCTCTCTTCCAGTGTTCCAGTTATGTGATCCATCCCACCATGTTTCCCTGATAGCAATCAGATCATATTTGTCTAATTGCACCATGGTTTCCAACTTCTCATGCTTGTTTCCCATGCTATGTGTGTTGGTGCAGAAGCACTTCAGCTGGGTTATTGGTCTGAACACATTTCCAGGAGAACCCTTCTTGATTGCTTTCGGACAGTTCACTAGTATTTCCATGTTGTTACTTTGAGTGACGACGTTCTCAGGTATGCTTCCTTCACTCAGAAGTGCATCCTCTTCTCCCACCGCATCACCTGGAGTACTGTGTCCAGTTCTGGGCTCCCCAGTACAAAAAAAAAGAAAAAAAAAAAAAGTAAAAAAAAAAAGACAGGGATCTCCTGGAAAGAGTACAGCGGAGGGCAACAAAGATGATACAGGACCTGGAGCATCTTCCCTATGAGGAAAGACTGAGAGACCTGGGTCTGTTCAGCCTGGAGAAAAGAAGACTGAGAGGGGATCTTACCAATGTTTACAAATATCTTAAGTGTGGGAGACAGTGGGATCTGGCCAACCTCTTTTCAGTGGTTAGTGGGGACAGGACAAGGGGCAATGGCCACAAAATGAAGCACAGGAAGTTCCGCACCAACATGTGAAAGAACTTCTTCACAGTGAGGGTGACGGAGCACTGGAACAGGCTGCCCAGGGAGGTTGTGGAGTCTCCTTCACTGGAAATATTCAAGACCCGTCTGGACGCCTACCTGGGCAGCCTGCTCTCGGGAACCTGCTTTGGCAGGGGGGTTGGACCTCGATGATCTCTTGAGGTCCCTTCCAACCCCTACAATTCTGTGATTCTGTGATCTAGTTTAAAGCCCTCCTGAGAAGCCCAGACAGCTTACTGCCTAGAACACTCTTGCCCCATCTGGTCAGCTGCACCCTATCTGGTGTCAGTATGCCTGGTCTCTCAAAAGTGTGCAAGATTGTAGAACCCCAAACCTTGAGCGTGGCACCAGCCTTACAGCCAATCATTCACTTGGTCCATTCGTCTCCTTCTTCTTGGGCCCCAGTCACCAGCTGGGAGGACAGAGAACACTACTTGCACTCCTGATCCCTTCAGCATCTTTCCAAGGGATATAAAGTCCTTTCTGATATTTTGGAGTCTCCTTGTCACGGCATTTCTTGATTCTATGTGAAAAAGTATGAAGGAGTGGTAGTCTTTGGGACCCACCAGGCTTGGTAGCCTCTTCATAATATCATGAATATGGGCCCCGGCAGGCAGCAAGCCTCTCTGGAGAGATTGTCTGGATGGCAAGTAGGACCTCAGTGTCTCTCAGAGAGGAGTCTCTAATGACTAACACCCTTTTTGCCTTCTTTGTGGCACTGGTTCTGATGCAGGTGGGAGACTGAGCCAACTTTTGTGGCTGGCCTTTCTGAGGTCTTTACTAGTCCTCCTGGTCTCTCCTCTCTCCTGCCCTAGCACATCATATCTGTTGTGCAGGGCCACTTCAGGTGCAAGGGGGAGACTCCTCCTCCGGCTCTGAGCACAGACAAGGGTCCACTCTCCCTTGTCATGTGACTCTTTCATATGTGTTGGTTCAGGGCTGCAAGCTTGTTTACCTTCTCCTTTGCCAGTACTTAAGGCAGGGCTGTTGCTTGAACTGTGTCAGCATGTAATACCATTTGTCAATCTTCCGCTCAGATTCCTGGATGCTACTGGTGAGTTCCTCTCATAACAGAGCCACCTGTTTGAAAAGCTAATCCAGATGGGCACACTTGCACCCTTGACACCCACCTCTGTCTTCAGAACCTAGGGGAACTTCCAGAGACTGGAGTTGCCTGGAACTGAGGGTCTGGGCAGCTCTTTCGATCCACGGGAGTTCTGTTTGGGTGTAGGCCTCTGCCCAAGGAGGTTGCAGACCTTTCCCCCCTGCCCAGGTTTCAGCCTCAGACCAGCGGCTCAGCAGGTGGGCACCATTTATGTCTCAGTAGAAGGCCCTTCCTCGGCTGCTCTCAGACTACAAAATGACCCACCTTGTGCCCTGCCCGAGCTGCCAAGCAAACTGCCCCGCCCCACCCTGACTGACATGCCACACCCTGTTTGCCTGCCCTGTTCACTGAGCTCCCAGTTGCTCACAGTCCTAGGGGCTGCCTTTGTATGACAGAGGGGGGATGTATATTTCTTCCATATTATCAAATTCAGAGGTTCTCAGCTGCTCATTTTTACCCATATTGTAGGTTTTTAGACCTCAGGTAAGATGCCTTCTGCATGACAGCCTGAGCTCAGAAATATTCCTGAAGGTTAGACATATAGGGAGCTACATTCCTCCTGGTGCAATCAGTGCTTATCACGAGCTGCTGTCAGCTTGTACGTTAAAAAATAGAGGAACAAGCCTAGAGCTGATAGGCTTAGATTAGATGTATTAAAAGCTTAATTTTCATTGCAAAATGTTGCAGATCCACCAGTAAATATGTTCAAAAGCTTTTGATTTGGGGCAGCAAAAAAATGACATGTTTGCTTATTCCTATTGTGTTTCTTGTAGGGGTCTACTCTTTCTATTGGTATGCTGATACTAGTAGTGTGAAATCTGAATTTTGGAGGCGTATGCCTTTAAATCACCTTTGGATTTCTTTTCTGGTTTCCAGTGAAGTTTAGAGTATTTCAGAAAGAATTTCACTTCTGAAAGTGAAGTTCTTGTACTCCAGGAGATACCTGCAACATGTGTTCTTCTATTGATTTTCCTCAGTCAATCAGTACAAGAGGAACCATAAGGTTGCCAAAAATCTCTCTTTATTCCAGTTGTTGGACTGCAGGATGATTTTTTTGTTTGAACCAAACCCCTAGATTTGGATGGGGATATTTCTCATTTGAGCTGTTTAATTGATAATTGAGCACACTATTTCTTAACACAACACTATGATTACTCTTATTCCTATTATACATTTAGGAAAGCTCAATGACAGGGATTTTAATAGCTATATTTTCAAAGTTTAAGTGAGTTCCATCAGTTTGAATTTTGTTCATTTCTGAAACTGCTTTTGAATCCACAAAGATGAACAAATGAGACTTAATACTTTGGAAATCAGGTCCTAACAATTTTCTGTGTCACTCAGAGCAAGTATAGAGAGTAGAATTGTCTGAACACTTTCTTCATTTCTCCTGAATTCTCTGAAGAGCAGACATGAATTATTTTATATTCTCCTTTTTTGAAGAATTTGATATTTTGTTAAGAGTGAAAGCATACAGTTTATCAAAAGAGCTCTGGTACCTTTAGGTTTTGTTTCTAGCAGAGTTCTCAAGTCTATCTACTCCTACCATCAAACAGAAATGTGAAAAATATGGAGGAAGAAAGAGTCTGACAGCAACACTGAAATTATATTTATACAAACAGTTTAAGAAAAAAAAAGAAATCATAACTTCAAAATTACTAGCAAACTGAACTTATTTATTGCATTTATTTGTATGTATGCATGCATATGATTATGTACTACCACCATTTTTTACACAATGTGCTATTTAAACAGGAGTTTCTTCACGTTGAGGATTTATCATCTTCAATATTGTAAAATGTGATATTTATTTATTCTATGACATAGGCATCATAAATGGGGAGCTAATTTAAGGAGTGGTATTGCTGCTTGAGTAATAGTAAAAGTTATTTATTTATTTTATAAATTAAGACTATTATATGTCAAGACAACTGCAGCAAAATCTCCATAGGCTAGAGGAATCAAACAGATAACACAAGTGTTCTAATGATACATCTGATTACTGTGGATGCAGTAATATATATATACTAATATATATATATAGTAATAAAGTAAGAGTTAGCATGATCCTGTGTGTTTTGTATTTAATTTCCCCCCACTTTCAGTTTAATGCAAAACTTTCAGATTTATATGAAACTATTTAGTATCTAGAGGGGTATTTATTTATGCCAAATAATTTACAAAAATTTCGAGTTTATAATAAACTGCACTATAGAGGGGAAAATAAAGATATAAAGTATTCAAAAATACTTTCTGTTGGGTATCATAACATTCATTATCATTATAAGTGTACATACTGTTCTAAAAAGAAATTTAATATCTTACAAAATCCCCATAATATAGATTTGTGTCCCAGTGGGGTATACACTATTTTGAATTCTGAGAGCTTTCATGTACTTCATGGACTCTAAGGGTCTGAGCAAACTATTTAGCATGAAAAGAGCTGCATTATTTTGAATGAAAAAAGAAACAGTACTAAAATATTTGACATTCTTTGGGACCATTCAAACAGCTAACAGTCTTCGGATTCAATATTTGTCTATAATTAATTACTATATAAGTTGGCTATAACCATCAGGATTCCCACTGGTATTACATTCTGACAGAAATCAGTAGAACATACTATTTACTAGAATTTAGCTTGGAGAAATAAGCTTACATATAAATGTAGGTATGCTTGAAAAGTCATCAGCTTCTGACAACAGAAAGATGGATATCTGCAACATTATATATAATATTTCCCGTCAGGATGGAGATTTTATAACATTTTTGTTCTTTGTTTTCCTTTATATACATATATATATATATATATATATATATATGTCATCCAGTTCACTCTCCCAACATAAATGGATTCACTGAAATGCTACAGAAAGGACTGGTTTGCTTTGTTCAATTATAGCCTAAGATAAAATGAAGGAAAGTCCTTCAAAAATACTAAAAAATATTGTTTTGTTTGTTTGCTTTTCCCTACAAGATATAGTTTATTTTTTCAAGCTATGGCATTTCCATAGTGTTTGACTATTTATCAGATATGAAACAAAATGCCATTCCTTTTGATGTTTAATCTTTGCTAGCATGAAGCCCAAACGAGGAGGTGGGGTAGTTAGTGTTATAACATAAAAGAATTTGTTCTCTCTCTTATCCATATAATCTCTGTAGTTTCTAGTAAAGATCTACAAGATCGAAAGTGACCTCTTCAGTTACATCCTCCTTCCATCTTTTGGCCCTTGCTCCTGCCTGTGACTCCATTACTTTCCACTTCAACACTCATGACTTCTTGAGCCCTGCTGTCCTTTTTCCAGTTTCTTTTCCTAACAATGTAAGCATACTGTAATATCCAGCAGCTTCTGAAAGCCCTTCATTCCCTTTTTTATTTTTTTTGTGTATCGTGTTCCCTTCATCGGTGAACTCCTTGAACTGATTCCTTTCCTCTCCATCCATCCTAGATCCTCTCCAATTTGACTTTTATTGTGCACCAAGGATATGCTAACATCAAGGCCTACAATGACCTCTTCACGTCAAGTCTCAGGGCCTTTGCTCCGTACTTGAACCCTGCTGTTTTTATCATGACTGATCATATATTCCTTTTCAAAACCATGCCATGCCTTTAAGACCCTGTCCTCTCCTCACCGTTTAACTCTTCTGACTTGAACATCTAACAGAAGGGCCACACCTGGGAAAGAAATGAACTGTACTAGCCTTCTAAAGCTAACAGACATTTAGAACTAAAAGTACAAATCTTCTCTGAAAAAGACCCTGTCATACTGCAATATTAATTTCTTATGTAAGCAACAAAGGCCTGCTTCTCCATGGTTTATATAACTAATTCATCTTGAGCAGATTTGTATACCACTTCTATTTCCATATTATTATTTTAGTTACGGAGGAGAAGTAAAGGAAGCCAGGCAACATACTATCACCCTGTTCAGAAGTATATTATAATAGATGTAAAAATAGTCCTAAAGTATCATCTCATGAGACAATATAACATGTCTGCACTATCATCAGGTTTCTGAAGAAAGCATTAAGGAGTACAAATACTCCTCATAGCTAAGTGAAATATTTATAAAACTTTAGTCCTCTAAACCATGAGTTACTCATTTGGATCTGGATAATCCATGAAATTTAAGAGCTCTCCTATAGCTTCAGTATTTTAATTTATTAATTTTAATTGATTCACAGTTTTAAATTTGGTATCACCTTAAACCTCTGAAAGTATTATGGATGCTGCCTGAACAGTTCAAGCTCTTCCCAATTATGAAGAACTACTAAAAGAAGGTTAATATCAAATATATGAAAATTAAAAGCTCTTTGAATTCAGAAATAGTCTGGTTTTGAATTTCAAATAATTTTCAGTGCATTATTTCAGAATTTCTTTGCTATTTTGAACATTAGGTGTAAGTACTTAGAGAATATGGCACTTCGAAAGGAAGAAAAACTGTTTCTTCAAATTAATTATTTTAACTGTAGTCCAGGAAACTCCAGTACCTTAGCTGAAGAAATACACCTTGACTATCTTTTGTAACATGGAAGAGATCTACTTACCCTTTTGAACAAATTGGATTCATTCTAGTTATTATACAGACACATTTAATTACTTTCATATGTGAGAATTAAAATTGTGTTTTTGGAGTGGAAAATTCCACAAACCTTGCATATACAAAAATGATTGTGCAAGCATAACAGTGGCATAACTGTGGGGAGTATGTTAAGCAGATAAGGGGAAGGTCCCACTGTCCCAAAATAAGGAGGATAGCTAAGAAAAAAAAAAAAATCACAGGAGGAATAAAATTGTACATATATGGTATAGTACTAAGCGTTGAGTAGTTTATGAACCTGTACTACTTAGCCAACAAGGAAACAGGGAAGGAATCAAGCGTCTGGTAATAGGGAATATAAAGTTATGATATACTTTTGCTGTGCGCTCCTGCTTGTAGGACGCCTGCCATTGCAATCATCAATAAAAATGCTACTTCACTAAGATATTAGTCTGAGCCAGTGTTATTGGCCACAGATTGTTTCTCACACATAAAAGATCTGAAGAGAGAAAATTCAGCTGCCAAAAAAAATAGGATAGATAAAGTGGTATCAAGTAAAGTGAATGTTTTATAGACTTTGAGTATTTATCATCGTATTCAACTTTTCACTTACAAAATCACAGTAGCCTTGTACTCTTATGAGTAGAATCTTTAGCGTAAATACTGTTTCAATTCTGATTTGGAATGTTATGACTATATTATATTCTATAAAATAAAATATGAAGAGAGGGAAGAAGGACAGAATGGCACAGGAAGGGAGATGGCAAACAAAATATAACAACTTGTAAAATGATTTAGCACAGTTTAAAACAAACAAACAAACAAACGAAAAAAAGCTTTTACTTCAAATGTTGGAATCACTATAATGTGTTTTCAAAAATACTGGAAAAAATGGTGCATATCTAGGTGTTTCTTAGGCACTAAAGGCACTAATCAAATTAAAATGTTAGCAAAATCTTTCAGTAGCACAAAGTCAAATCCATATTGAGTCCTAATCATATCTCCCTGGTCCCTAAATTTGCAAATAAAAGCAGCTACTCTCACTCTTCTTGTTGATTGCATCTGGCTTTTTACCAATCTTCCTCCTTTATGTTTCTGCCCACAGCACTTCTTAAAATGCTTTGTCTCTCTTTTTCTACTCCCAGGAGCTGGTCAACCTACCTTGTCATGCCTAGTGCACAGAGGAATAAAAAAGTGTGTAATGAAATGCCTGTTGGGAAAAGAAACGCCAGTTACAAAAATAAATAAAATAAAATAATATAATATAATATAAAATTAAAATAAAATAAAATAAAATAAAATAAAATAAAATAAAATAAAATAAAATAAAATAAAGGGATAACTTTTAGTTTAGTGTCCTTGGAAGTGCTGTTTCCAATGATCTAGCAAGGTAGACTACTAAATCAGGGGACACATCATAACTGTAAAGCTGTAACAAAAGCTAGAAAGAGCTAAATGAAAGCAGTTCTAGTTTTATTGGCTAGTTCAAAGACGGTTCACAACAGAACTGGCAAAATGTAAAGAAGTAGTCAAGACCAATTCCTTTCAATGAATGTGACTTTCATGATAAGGTTCAAAATGATCATAGATATATCAGACATTCAACTGAACAATGTTTTAACTCCACTTTGCTGAAATTTAATAATATGGAAGATGATGAAGGCAGAAATTTAAAAAAAAAAAAGGGCTTATATTTCAGATGATCAAAGCATTATGTAGCACATCTTAGGGAATTTTTTCTTTCATCCCCCTTTGCTTGTTTGTGCAAATATATTTTGTTGACATGCTCCTCAGGCATTCATTATGAGAAATTCTGATTTATTTTGATACTGATAAACTAAACAGTGCTAGGGACCTTCCTCTGACTTTGATGCCAAATGTTAAGACTTGGCTATAACTGTAAAGTTAAATGTGTTATCCTTTGGGACAGAACAGTTGCATTCCATTTGCTTTCTTCTGGCCTTTTTTCAGTGCTAACTGCTCAATTGAACCTGGGATTTATTTAAAACAACAGCAATTGGCCAGTACTAAAATCATGCCAGAAAACATACTAAAAATTTAACTGTATAAACAGTCGTGTTCTCCTTCCTTATAGTTCTTAATTTACCAGAACAGGTAAAGAACATGATCATTGCCTTAACTGCATTAACAGAGAAATGCATTTCATTGTTGATCACTGAGCCTGCAGGATGCTTTGATATAACAGAGGACAGAAACTGAGCAGTGCTGAATATATCTGGCCTGGCTGCCAGATTATGGTGTGAGTTTTGTCAGGACTCATTCACTGTCCTTGTTGCTTTTGATGGTCACAACTGTTCTTGAATCTGGCTGAACTCTGAGACATACCTAGCCTAAGCTGGTTCTTCATTTATATATGCATTTATTTCATTTTTATATTCCTTCTGATAGTAAGAGAAAAAAAAGAGGAAAAGGAAAGGAAAGGAAAAGAAAAGAGAAAAGAAAAGAGAGAAGAAAAGAAAAGAAAAGAAAAGAAAAGAAAAGAAAAGAAAAGAAAAGAAAAGAAAAGAAAAGAAAAGAAAAGAAAAGAAAAGAAAAGAAAAGAACACAGTATAAATGATTTAAAAGTAATCCCTAAAGTTTCATGGTATTTGCTTAAACGTGAATGGCATGATACTGCATTTGTTGTTTTGTTTCTGCTCATGTTACAGTCTTGTTCTTGTTATATTGCTGTGAGTAACCAGTTTTGTGTTTTAGTGGAAATGTATGATAAACAACAAATCTCAGAAAGATTGTGTTGTTTTCAAACAAACAAACAAACAGAAAAAAATACAGAACCTTCACATACTGAATGGAGTGGACTGTGAAACACGGATACAGGAAAGAGAAAGAGATATGTGACATATAGAAAACAAGTTTCTATGACATGAAAGAATGCTTAAAACTGTTACAGTTATAATTTGAATTAGCTTATACTTATTATCTGTGAACAACTGACTTTTTTGATAGAGACCACAATCAATATAAATATTGTGCTTCGATTATTTCATAAAGGTGTGAGTATTGTCTGTTCTTCCACATATCTATATGTGCCTCCAAATATTCTCCTTACTGTCTATATAAAAATTCTGTTTTTAAAGCTTCAGTATATAACAATAGCAGTCACACTATTTTAAAATAAATCATAGATTATGATGAGTTGTAAATAATGCAATAAACATCTCTGTAAACAACAGTTCTCTCTCTCTTTCTCTCTCTCTCTCCCCTCTCTCTCTGGAAAAAGGGAGACATCACTCCCATTTTTAAAAGGGGTAGAAATGAGAACCCAGGAAATTACAGACCAGTGAGCCTCACCTCTGTGCCTGGCAAGATCCTGGAAAAGATCCTCCTGCAAGTAATATCAGGGCACATGCAAGACAATGAGGTGATCTGGGACAGCCAGTCAGGCTTCACCAAGGACAAATCATGCCTAACCAATCTGGTGGCCTTTTATGGTTGAGTGACTGCATCAGCTGACAAGGGAAGGCCAACCAATGTCATCTCCTTGGACTTCTGCAAGTCCTTTGACATGGTCCCATATGACATCTTGATTAGAGAGATATGGACTTGATGGGTGAGCCACTCAGTAGATAAGGAGTTGGCCTGAAGGTTGCACCCAGAGAGTGGTGGTCAATGGCTCCATGTCCAGGTGGAGGCTGGTGATGAGGGGTGTCCCTCGGGGGTCTGTCCGGGCACTGATAGTGTTTAGTATCTTCATCAGTGACATAGACAATGAGACCAAGTGCACCCTCAGCAAGTTTACAGATGACACCAAGCTGAGTGGTGTGGTTGATACCAAAGAAAGAAGGGAAGCCATCCAAAAGGACATGGGCAAGCTTGAGAAGTGGTCCCATGTGAACCTAATGAGGTTCAACAAGTCTAAGTGCAAGGTGCTGCACCTGGGTTGGGGAAATCCCAGACATGAGGACAGACTAGGAGAAGAACACATTGAGAGCGGGCCTGCAGGGAAGGACTTGGGGGTTCTGGTGGATGAAAAGCTTGTCATGAGCCAGCAGTGTGCGCTTGCAGGCCAGAAGGCCAATTTCATGCTGGGCTGCATCAAAAGAGGAACGGCCGTCAGGTTGAGGGAGGTGATTGTCTCCCTCTATTCTGCCCTTGTGAGGCCCCACTTGAAGTACTGTGTCCAGGTCTGGGTCCCCCAGCACAAGAGGGATGTTGATGTGTTAGAACAGGTCCAGAGGAGGGCCACAAAGATGATCAGAGGGCTGGAGCACCTCTCCTGTGAAGAAAAGCTGAGAGAGAGCTAGGGATGTTCAGTCTGGAGAAGGGAAGGGTCTGGGGAGACCTCATTGCGACCTTTCAGTACTTAAAGGGTGCTTATAAAAAAGATGTAGAACAACTTTTTACTCAATCAGATAATGACAGGACAAGGGGGAATGTGTTTTAAACTAAAAGAGGGGAGATTTAGATTAGATGTTAGGAGGAAATTCTTCACTCAGAGAGTGGCGAGGCACTGGAACAGGTTGCCCAGAGAAGTTGTGGATGCCCCATCCCAGGAGGTGTTCAAGACCAGGTTGGACGAGACGCTGGGCAACCTATGTAGTGGGTGGCATCCATTCCTATGGCAGGGGGGCTTGGAACTAGATGATCTTTAATGTCCCTAGCCATTCTATGATTCTATGATTAAAAAAAATAATAATAAAATAAAATAAATAAAATTAAAACAAAACAAAACAAAACAAAAACTGTTAGGATTAAATTATCTGATGTTTTACCAGATATGACCATATTGTATTGTGAGACATCTTCTTTCCAAACACATAGCCATAAACTAGAATGAGATTTTTCACTTGTCTGGACGTCTAAATATTTTATTTATTTTATTTTATTTTATTTTATTTTATTTTATTTTATTTATTAATGTCTAGGGTAACTGAGCTAATAGTGTCTAAGCTAATATTGTCCTCTGGGAACAGGAAATCCAAGCTCCAAACTTTCCAGATTTTCCTCAAACTCTGTGTGTAGAAAAGGACTTGAAGGATAGGTTTATAATAGTAGGAGACATTTCACTCAACCTTTCCACCACAGGATACCATATGAGCTAGATTTTAATATTCATGAAAATGGAAACATTTCTATATCTTCATGTTAAACTAATCTTTCTTGAAGGTCTGTTACAAAGTCTGTATAGGCTGGGAATATCCTGCTTGGTTAGATATAATTACCATTCTCCAGGCTGGTGAAGAAAACAGAATCTCATTTTAGGAAGGCCTGCTTTATTCATGAATCATTTCTTAAGACAGAAGGGTGTCTTAACACAGACATGTTTTATGCATATAAAGTTTATGTGTACATATATATATGTAGAGAATATATATATGTATATATATATATATACATATATATATTTGTTTATATGTAGTAAAATTCTGTTTTCACAGATACCTTGATGTTTTTTTCCACGGCTGTATTCTGTGTGAGCTGTATACACCATATGCCATATATGCCTAGCTTTGAGTTATATTATTTCATGTTTGAATTAATGTAACTTTATCAATCTGCAATAATTATCAGTTAATTTTCACAATTCCTTTAAGTTAGCAGTCAGCTGCAATGTCACTTATGAAAAAAATAATGTACATAGTGTGCTATAATTGTAAGGCTATAGCTTGTTGTAGTGTTGATACAAGTGTTGAATTTGCAGCTTGGTATTTCTGGGAGAATAATGAATTAATTGTCGAAGATACTGGATGATCTCATATGAAAAATAAATAATTTAAGATTTTGTTTTCTATGACTAAATGTATTACTTAAGAATAGCAGGTCCATACAGCATGTTTTTTTTATTTATTTATTTATTATAGGAAATGTCTTCTAAATTACATGATTTTGTTATCTGCAGTTTCAGTTTATCTATGCCTCTATGAAATTAAGCATAGTCATCTTTTTGATTTAGTGAGAATATAACCAGTAAGTATACTTCTTGTGTCTTTGTTGACAAAAGCATGTATAGTCTAGGAATCAAATAAAAAATATAATACAAATACAATTATACCAGTATGTTTTCTGATTTAGATTATTATAAAAGGAAAGAATAGTAAAAAAGAACTAATAAAAATAGTATCAAAGCCTCTTAATATTGTATGTTTGTTCCAGACTCTTGGCTTCTCTGTTGCTCCCTTTCTTTTAGCCATTAATGTAAAGATACTAATTCTGTTTATGTCTGAGAAATGTAAAACTGATTTTCTGAAATTAAAATATATTTTTTTTCAGATTGTAATTTATATCAGATATTATAATTAATTATCTTTATAGATACAGGATTTTTATTTTTATTTTTTTTTCCCCTAAAATTGCTTAATGTGTCCCTGCAAAAATTGGAATGCCCTGAATACCCTATTTCTCTTTTGCAGTGGCTATCTGGCCTGTAGTCTAACATTCTATCTGGTCAAAACTGAGTTATGTGAAGTGACGGATCTTTCAGTATTTCCTCAGTTGTTATGAACTCTAGTTCACCAGCGCAGAGTAGAGCGGGACAATCACTTCCCTCGACCGACTAGCAATGCTGTGCTTGATGCACCCCAGGATATGGTTGGCCCTCCTGGCTGCCAGGGCACACTGCTGGCTCATATTCAACTTGCTATCAACCAAACCCCCCCAGATCCCTCTCTGCAGGACTGTTCTCCAGCATCTCATCCCCCAGTCTGTACGTATAGCCAGGGTTGCTCCTTCCCAGGTGAAGGACCCAGCACTTGCTCTTTACTTGCAGTAAAAGTGCACAAAGTAGAGAAAAAATGTGTTTGGCCTGAAGGCTTATCTTAATATATGCACTCCCTGCTTTTATTACAATTCGTGGAGTAATTAAAAGTTAATCACAGTGTGCCATAGAATCAGAAACAGCTTTTTAAAAGTATTTTTAACCAATACAATTTTAATTTTAAAACATTAGGCAACAATTTTTATATCAGCTCCAAAATCTTAAGAATTTCCTTTAAACTTTTGGGCTCTTCTTATTTACTTTCCATGCATTTGCTTGTTCACTTCTTTAAAATTCAATTCAAACTGGGTAGGGAGACATTCCTTAAGAACATTTATTTTGATTAATACATTGTACTGCTTTTTCTGATCTGTAAACAAACAAACAAAAGGATTGACTATCAGTGTTCTTCATGTCACTCACCAAATTCAACTACATGTGGGTTTTGGCTTTCCTAACCCCACCAATCCATGCTCAGGTAGACTTGATTTTGAACTGTTGCTAATGGCACTTTTCAAGAAGAACAAAATATTGCAGTCATTCCTAAACTTGTTGCTCTGTGGCTTTGGGGCCAGGGCTCCAGAAATAATTGTCCCTAACCGCCATTTATTTACCAATATAGGTGTGGCCTAAAATTTCCACATATTAAGTGATAACCCTCAACATCAGAATTCAAAGTTCTGGACTCTTAAATGTGTGACTATGTAATGGAACAGATTTTACTAGATGAGAGATATTACCTGTTAGCTGTATCTGAAACCTGAAAGATTGTTTTTGCCTCCAGGAATGGCATATAAATTGCAGTCCTCTTAAGAATAAATGCTAATGACAATAAGTACTACTGCAAAAATAAAATGCTTTGAAAATTAAGGGATCTAAGACATTTTGTCAGGGTGTCAAAGGGGGCAGCAGCTCCCTGGGGTCAGGATGCCAGCAGGTGGGGAGGGAGAGGGACCTCATCAGTCACAGCCCATACCACTGCTACAGCTAGGGAGAACTGCAGACTTTTGGGGGGACAGAGGGCAGCCCCAGCTCCAGGCATCAGGAACCTCCATGGGGATTTGGATGGGCCAAGCTCAGGCTGGAACACCAGCCTGTGGCTGGGGATCAGAATCAGGCCCTGTGAAGGGGAACTAAGATCAGACATATCACCACAATGTCCAAGCAGAACTATGGGGATGAAGTTGAGACAAGGCCAGGAATATCAGCCTTCAGGCCATGGATGGGCAGGGCAGGGCTGTGGGGAGACAGAGAATGGTCCTGCTGTTAGTCCCTGAGTCAGGGACTAACAGTCCCAGGGAGCTGACACAGAGTCCTGTGCTCTGGGAAGGACAAGGCTCCATGAGGGCCATTAAGATCACAGAAGTGTCCTCAAGGTCCTGAAACCACTTCCTGGCAAGCTCAATACTTCTCAATACTTTTGCGGAGTTAAAGTTTCTGAGACACTGACCAGGTTAATTTCCAGGCTTTCTACTTTCTGGGGCTAAACAACTTCTTCCTTTCGTTCCCCCCCCTTTTTTTTTTTTTTTTTTTTCCCCTTTCTCATGGGTTGTCTCTTCTCTGAATTCAAAACTTAGTGGAAAGGTGCATGCTTTTAACAGGAATCTCTGAATCACTCCCTGGAAACATTCACTGACACCAGACTTCATATTTTTTGGCAAATCAAAAATTTAGACTTCGAGTTCAAGCTCTCTCTGAGGTAAGAATCTTATTTCTAAATATTTAAATAACTTCAAAAGCTTTCTAAAGTAAGCATAGGGATATGGAAAAGCCACTTAACTCTGAATCGTATTATAAACCAGATCAAGGCAATTGGAAAATGCAACAATTAGGAGAAAAGGAGAAGTTAATTTTGACCGTTAGCATATGGTGAGCATGATGAAGCATCTTACTGAGGGGAAGTAATTGCTTCTCAACACCTAGGGACACAAAAACTGTAACTGATGGTAGTAACAGTGCACAGGACAAGACAAAATAAGGAGGTTCTGATTTTACAGTATTTAGGAAAACACAAGAAACACTTTGAGTGCTAAGACACTCTAAAGCTACACAGAAAGATAAGGAAAAGAAAATAACTGTCTCTGAAGACTTCTGACCTATAGCAATCTATTATTAGCTCCCTTGTTTCCCTCAGATTTTGTCCAATTTTTAATTACTTTGTAGATTAGCTGCAGATTTAAATTTACTAGTGCTTGCCTAATGAACTGGTAACAGATTATCTGTTAGTAACTTCCTTCAGCATATATACCTGCAGATATTACAGGGACAAATTTGATCAAATGTATTACATGACCTGAATACATAGCACTGCTCAAAAAACAAACAAACAAAACCACAAACAAAACAAAACAAAACAACCAACCAACCAACCAAACAAACAAAAAACATGTTTTTACTGTCTTGGGTTTATATGGCAAGTTTTTGGTAGGAGGGTGAGAGGCTGCAGGGGTGACCCCTAGGCACAAAGACCAGAGGCTGCCCCATGTTAGATAGGAACTGGTTCCAGCTGAGTCAGAAAGGGACCCACGCTGGCCAAAGCTGAGCCAGTGAGTGACACTGGTTGTGCCTCTGTGAGAGAATCTTCAAGAAAGAGAAAAAAAACACTGCTCAACAGAAGCTGAGAGAAGAGTGAGAAAATGTGAGACAAACAATTCTGCAGACACCAAGGTCAGTGAGGAAGGAGGTGGAGGAGGTGCTCCAGGGAACAGCCTGTGGAGAGGCCCATGGTGGAGCAGGTTGTCCCCATGCAGCGCATGGGGTACCGTGGCAGAGCATATTTCAGTGCTTCAGCCTGTGGAGGAGCCCACAGTGGAGCAGGTGGATCTGGCCTGAAGGAGTCTGTGGCCCATGGAGAGCCCCCACAGGAGCAGACCATGGGCCAGAGCTCATGTTAGAGCAAGTGATCTGGGTGGGATCTGCTGCCCATGGAGGGCCCATGCTGGAGCACTCCATTCCTGAAGGACTGCACCCCATATTGGAACAGTTCTTGAAGAACTGCAGTCTGCGGGAAGCCCACGTAGGAGCAGTTAGGGAAGGACTACATCCTGTGGGAGGGGTCCCACTCTGGAGCAGTGGAAGAGATTGAGGAGGATGGAATGGCAGGGGCAAAGTGTTCTGGACTGAGCTCAACCCCCATTCCTGATTCCCCTGTGCCACTTGATAGGGAGAAGAGGTTGAATGAGGGGGAAGGTGTTTTCAGTTTGCTTTTAGTTCTCACTGGTCCAGTTTGTTATCAATAGGCAATAAAATACATTAATCTCCCTTATAATGAGTCTGTTTTGCCCCTGAGAATAATTAGTGAATGATCTCTCTGTCTTTATGTCAGTTGCATCATATTTTCTCCCCCTGTTCTGTTGAGGAGGGAGAGTGAGAGAGTGGTGTAGCAATGCTTGGCTACCTACCAATGCAAAACCACCATGCACTGAATTTTGAATATTAAGTATGTACCTTGTTTAAAAAACAGCGTTAAATATTAAAATAAATACTAATGGCTGCTATCCAAAATGAAAATAGGTATAACCATTTTTTTTTAACTTTTTTGTTGTTGTTGTTTGAAAAACTAGTAATTTGCTTTGCATTTAATTTGCTTTAGAAAATCAACTGAAAATAATATAAAAAACTTTGTATTGAAAAGCAACTCAGGTACCTATCTGCAATTTTAAATTAGGTATCTAGTCTTAAGCCAGACATCAAACTTGCTTCTCTATCAAATGAAACGTAGATAGGATGAAGCAGCCCCTGAAAGTGACCTACAAAAAGTATCTGAACTGAAGGACTTCGACTAATTGTCTGATATTGTGGAGGCTCAAATTTGATAAGATGATCCATTCACAGCATAATGGAATTCAAATATCTCTTAAATCAGAAAAGTTTAATCACAGAATCACAGAATTGTTGAGGTTGGAAGGAAACTGTAGATCATCTGGTCCAATCCCTCAGCTCTAGCAGGGACACTTAGAACTGCTTGCCCAGGACCATGTGCAGACAGCTTTTGAAGATCTCCAAGGGAAATCTCCAAGATACTCCACAATCTCACTTGTAAACCTGTGCTAGGGTTCCATCACTGAACAGTAAAGTGCTTCCAAAGGTTTAGCTGGAACCTCTGGTTCCACTTTGTGCCCGTTGCATCTTGTCATGTAACTGGGCAGCAATAAAAAGAGTATGGCTCTGTCTTCATTGCATCCTCCCTTCAGGTATATATAGATATTGATGAGATCACCCCTGAGCTTCCTCTTCTCCAGGCTGAACAGTACCAGCTCTCTCAGCCTCTCCTCACAGAAGAGGTGCTCCAGTCCCTTAACTATCTCAGTAGCCTTCTGTTGGACTATTTCCAATGTGTCCAGGTCCCTCTTGTACTGGGGGGCCCAGAACTGTACACAATACTCCAGGTGCGGCCTCACCAGTGCTGAGTAAGGGGAAAGATCATCTCTCTTGACCTGCTGGTGATACTTTGCCCAATGCAGGCAAGAACACCATTAGCCTTCTTTGCATCAAGGGCACATTGCTGGTCATATTGAAGATAGTGTCCACCAAGACTCCTAGGTCCTTTTCTGCAGAGCTGCTTTCCAGATGGATGGCACCCAGCATGTATTAGTGCCTGGGCTTGTTCCTCCCCAGATAATTAATAAAATAATAAATTAATCAGGGATAGTTTGATAGTTTAAAAATAAAAGTGTAACTGAATGCATAATTTCAATGCATAAATTTGAAATGTATATATTTGAACACAGATGTTAAAATGTAATCTCTATCTAAATACCTTCATAGTGTGGAAATGGAATCTAACAAGTCAGAATAATTATTATTCCCACCTGTTGAAAATAGTTATCTGCCTAACAAATGCAAACAATGTAATAAAGGCTTTCAAAATGTGCTAATACCATATCTATATTTTTTATCGAGTAGAGGACACCAATACATTTTTTTATTTGTTGTGTCCTCACAACAGTGAATTAATATTTATTTTCTTTTTATTAATATGTTTCTGAAAGATATCTCTGAGATCAGTTAGCCATTTGGAACTATGTGCTATGCTTTCAAGCATACAAAGAATATTGTGCTTATTGTCACATCATATGTTTTCTTAGTGTGCCATTATGTAATACAAACCAACATGTTACTACATGGTTTGTCAAAATAAAATAAAGCAAAACAAAATAAAACACCTCTCATTCAGTATATGTATATATATAGGTTGAAGTTTACTTCGAGCTTTTGTATTATACTGAAAATACCACAGATACTTGCCATAGTTACAAGAATATGTGTACCTTTAGGAGTAGATCTGAATGCCCTTAAAGACGAAGGAAAGTTACTTGTTCACAGAACTGGATTTTAAGACAGGCCTTTAGATTTTTCAGAATTCAGTAAAAATCTGAAAGAAAAAAAAAAAATCCTTAGCTTTTTTAATACTGTGGAATGTAAGCAAGAATTATAGCAGCTGGAATGAATATATTTTCTGTTATAAATATGATACACACACACACACACACAGATTTCTAGGTTGGAAGAGACCTCAAGATCATCGAGTCCAACCTCCGACCTAACACTAAGTACTCCACTAAACCATATCGCTAAGCTCTACATCTAAACGTCTTTTAAAGACCTCCAGGGATGGTGACTCCACCACCTCCCTGGGCAGCCCGTTCCAATGCTTAATAACCCTTTCGGTAAAGAAGTACTTCCTAACATCCAACCTAAAACTCCCCTGTCGCAACTTTTGCCCATTCCCCCTCGTCCTGTCACCAGGCACGTGGGAGAACAGACCAACCCCCACCTCTCTACAGCCTCCTTTAAGGTAACTGTAGAGAGCGATAAGGTCGCCCCTGAGCCTCCTCTTCTCCAGGCTGAACAAGCCCAGCTCCCTCAGCCGCTCCTCGTAAGACTTGTTCTCCAGACCCCTCACCAGCTTGGTCGCCCTTCTCTGGACTCGCTCGAGCACGTCCATGTCCTTCCTGTAGCAAGGGGCCCAAAACTGAACACAGTACTCAAGGTGCGGCCTCACCAGAGCCGAGTACAGGGGCACAATCACTTCCCTAGACCTGCTGGCCACACTGCTTCTTATACAAGCCAGGATGCTGTTGGCCTTGTTGGCCACCTGAGCACACTGCTGGCTCATATTCAGCCGACTATCAACCAATACTCCCAGGTCCTTCTCGGCCAGGCAGCTTTCCAGCCACTCATCTCCCAGCCTGTAGCTCTGCTTGGGGTTGTTGCGCCCAGGTGCAGGACCCGGCACTTGGCCTTGTTGAACTTCATACAGTTGGCCTCAGCCCATCGCTCCAGCCTATCCAGATCAAATCATGATATCTATTTAAAATATATAAATATACGTTTCTATCATATTAATATATAATATATAATATATCATAATACTATAATATTATAATTATAATATTATAATATAATTACTATTATATTATATTACATATTATATATTATATTAATATATAGTAGAAATATAAGTATATATATATGAACACAGAATTATATACATGTATCTAATTAAGATATAATTACTCTGTATAAACATATACAAAATCAATCCCATAGATAAGTCTTTGCAGTTAATTTTACCTCAAATTTTCTTTATAAAAGCAGTTGTCATCTAAAGAAAGCACCAAACAGTCTTCTAAATCCTATCACTCCTGATTATGGTGTGCTGCATAATATAATAATAAATAATAACACTAAAATTAAATTTTCTCTTTCCACTTTCTTGTGGGAAGTATTTCAGACATGTAACTTGCATGACTGTTGTAAGTTTACCAATATTATTACTGTTTCATGTAAATACTGAATTTTCTGAACAATTGAGAAAACCACCTTTTTCTTCTGCATTTTTTTAATCTTTTGCTCAGTTGTGCCTTTTCCATAGCAAAGCGTAAGAAAAGTCCTGGACATCTTCAAAAGCCAACTGGACATGGTCCTGGGCAACCAGCTCTAGATGTCCTGTTTGAGCAGGGGGGTTGGATCAGTTGACTTCCAGAGGTCCTGTCCAACCTCAACCATTCTGTGATTTTTGGGATTCTGTAATTAAAGGTTATAGTGAAAGTTTGATAGTGAAAAATTAAAAATGAGATAAATAAAAAATAATAATTATAATAATAAAAAGGTAAAGATTAAAGTTTCATATTCTTCTATCCACTTATAAAAAAGTAATTTATTTTTTCCTATTTTAATCTAATCATCTGTATAAAATTAAAAAAAAAAAAAAAAAAAAAGAAAGAACATGGACATTATTCATAGAATTCCGTGTGTCTATTAAAGTATCGGATTTTTTTTTTTCTATACCCTTACAAATACAAACCACAGGCTGCTTCCTTTTTTTTTTTTCTTTTCTTTTTTTTTTTTTGTCATGAATGATTCAGTCAGTTACAGATATAAAACTTACTGCAATGGTCTTTTGCAAATTTTTAACAGAAGCTAATAATTTCAGAAACAATAGGTCTAACGATAAATAACAATGCAATTTTCATAGTACTTCACCATCTTCTTCTGCATTTTTCATGCCTGTAAATAGAAAAAGCAGGCTAGCAAAGGTGATTCAAAATTAGTCTGTTTCCCACTGTCTTCACAGTGACTCAGTGGTGAAAAGGTCCTCCCTCTCATTTTCTCTCATTTTCTCTGGCCTTGACAGGCAAGAGTCCACTGTCAGATAAAATAACAATGTGAGTGATACCGACTGACAGAAAACACTGAGACAACCTATGGAAATTAGAATTATGCTTCATCTTTAAACACTAGCTGAAAAAAAAAAAAAAAGAAAAAAGAAAAAAAGAAAAAATCTAAACCTCAAACCACCGCACTAGATTTTTGTCTTACAGAGTCATGTATTCTCAGAATTTAAAAACAGTATATCTTTAAGATATGTCAAGTCAAATTTAAAATGTTATTATTCACTAGAGAGAAACCACCACACACACACACAAAAAAAAAAAAAAAAAAAAAACAGACACACATCTGTGTTTTTAGCCTGATTCCCCTGGCATTCCTTATCTTTTTTTTTATAGGAAGTCTACAGCTGCCTCTGATTAAAGTAAAACCTCCAAGTCTTTTATTTAATAGCCTAAAATGCATCATCAAAATGATATTTCTTAAAAGGCACAATGTCATTTCAAATTATCTTACAACTTTGTTACTGAACAAGCAAACAAGTTACAAAATAATTACCTGTGGAAAAAAAAAATGTCTTTGGGTTGGTTTACAGTAGTGCCAGCCTCCATTTCCTTCTTGCGATATAGAAGTCTCAAGATCTGATCCAGAACTGTCCTATTTGTACCTAAATAGAATTTTGGAACATTGGACATATTTTTATGGACATATATTTGGTCATATATTTATGTGCAATTTGACTTTTGTATAAACTGGGAAAAAGAAAAACAAACAAAAACTTTAAGATTTGAAGATTTCAAGTAGTAAATACAGCACGGTTGGTTCAGGTGATATTTTTCATCACTAGTAATTCTATTTGGAATTTGTTCAAATTGAGGTTCTGTACACTCATTTTTGAAATTATGACTGAAATTATGACATTTCAGAAGGATCTTAGGCTATGAAACCTATCAAAATAGCTGGATAATAAAGATACTTTGAAGGCTCAAATGAGCTTCAGCTGTTTCCACCAGCAATAGACCTAATTTGGAGATACGTTTCAAAGACCTTGCTGCAAAATATCAAATGTAACTATTTACTGGTAAAGCAGTAATAATCTGTAAATTCATATATAGTAAGGAAATTAATCTGTCCTGTACTGGGGCTTCACCTTAAGAAATTCCTCATCAATATTTTACATCTACCTAAAAAAGCATATAATCTTAACAAGTTTACTGAAAGGACAATAGAAAGAAGTGAATCCCTTTGAAGATTTATAAATTAAAATTTGTCTAACAGAGGGACCCTCTTCCTTCAGTGGCTCTATGAGACATCTTCACAACACATAGTATATTTGCCTCACCGGAAATACAAGAAAGACAAAAATGAGTGTTAGACACTTCCATCCCCTTGGGAACAATATGATAAAATCTTAGTGGAAGATATGACCATGTACAGCTGTTCAGGAGACCTGAATATATACTAGTGGGTGATATCCACCGCTACAATTTAATCTCAGATTAAGGATTCCAGATTAAATCTCTGAATTAGGATTCTTACCCTCATTGCCTTTGCTAAGATTCACTGTGATTAAATTCTTAACTGGAACCTCAAATAAACTCTTAAACTAAACTAGACAGTTCTAAGACATTCTTTTTAATATGATTGATTCTTTGCAGGTTACTTTATAGACTTCTTAAAGCTAGGTTGATATGTTTATTTTTATTTTCTTCATTAGTATCTCCTTCATTTATAGATTATCAATTCCCTGAATTTAAACAGTGCTTTTCAGCTAAGTGAACAGTGATTTGATGACTTCTAAAATTTTTATTTGATGGTTCTCAAAAAAAGAAAAAAAAGTGTTTACATTCATGCCAGACATAGTTACCATGTAAAAAGAACCCATCGATAGAGCACTGCACAAGGGTAAAGTCCCATAGTTTAATTAATAATACTGAGGTGTAATAATACATTTCATACAAGTTCTTCTAGAGAAAATCTGACTTTGATTTAGCAATGTTGCATTTAGCACTGTTGTTATTTACTCTCCGTCCTTCTTTCAAAGAATAAAAGGAAATTCTGATTTTTAATTTTATTTTTTTATTTTTTTAATTTCTCACATATTTTGAACAAAGTTTAAGGCTGAAAAGAAGGCAGTAACCTGACTCCTTATCTGCATTTTTAGTTGGATCGTGTGGCAGGGTAGACATTCACTAATGTGCTCAGTGAGCATTACAGAAGCTGCTGTGTTCATATGATGCAAGATTCATCTATTATGAATGTATACCCTTCTAAATTCCATCTTTAGTACTAAAAGTCAGTAATGTTAATAATTCATTTAGATGTATTAGTATTAATTAAAATGTTAGATGCTCAGTTATATCTTTCTTTTAAAAAATATTTTTCACTTCTATTCAATCCCCTGGTTGAGGGTTGTAACACTACTCCTGGAAGATGATAGTATATGTTGGAAAATCTACAGCATTATATCTTGTCTGTAAAATAAACCTCAGAGCTGAAGTGTTTGTCTATAGAAGTGTCTATTTGGGATTAGAAAGTGTATTGTCTACTTATGGGGTTCTCTTTAGCAACCGAAACATTTTCCAACATTTTTGCTCCCAAATTCCAATCAAAGTTTTAAACTTAGGACCTATTTGTATTATTTTAATTATTATTAAAGTGTTTTTTTTTTTTTTTTTTAATAAATAAATTCTTCTTCAAGCCCTAGATTCGTATTCTTGTCAAATAATGTCTCTGTTTTCATATCTAGAGAGTAAGAAGCAGAGCAGTGAAGAATTTAGAGTGAATTACTCAAAAATTTATTGTGTAAATATAGTATTCTGATTTTGCAAAGTGTAGAACGCTATAAATTCTCAAATAATGTATTGAGGCCATACGCCTAAAATATATTCCTTATATAAGTTAGTGATTTAGAATAAGAAAAAATAAATATTCTTTAAAAACATTTTGGTGTTTTATATCTTTCATATCAGCTATAAGGTTCAAATTTTGCATGTTAGAATAATTACCAATCGGCTCTCATTAGTTTTTAATAGCTATGTAACTTACAAGAACAATAAATAAATAAATAAGTGATAGATAAATAGATAAATATTGGATGACATGCTTTTATTTAGGATAATATTTTATGGAAGGAAAGTGAATTCTATGACAAAGTGATGCACTTAGTGGACAAGGGAAAAAGCTGTGCATGTGGTCTACCTTGACTTCAGTAAGGCTTTTGACACCATTTCCCACAGCATTCTCCTCAATAAACTGGCTGCTCATGACTTGGACTGGCGTATGCTTCGTTGGGTTAAAAACTGGCTGGATAGCTGTGCCCAAAGAGTTGCGGTGAATGGATTTAAATCCAGTTGGAGGCCGGTCACTAGTGGCGTCCCCCAGGGCTCAGTACTGGGGCCAGTTCTCTTCAATATCTTTGTCGATTATCTGGATGAGGGGATCGAGTGCACCCTCAGTAAGTTTGCAGACGACACCAAGTTAGATGCGTGTGTCGATCTGCTCGAGGGTAGGAAGTCTCTGCAGAAGGATCTGGATAGGCTGGACCGATGGGCTGAGGCCAAGTGTATGAAGTTCAACAAGGCCAAGTGCCGGGTCCTGCACCTGGGGCACAACAACCCCAAGCAGCGCTACAGGCTGGGAGATGAGTGGTTGGAAAGCTGCCTGGCCGAGAAGGACCTGGGAGTACTGGTTGGTAGTCGGCTGAATATGAGCCAGCAGTGTGCTCAGGTGGCCAACAAGGCCAACAGCATCCTGGCTTGTATAAGAAACAGTGTGGCCAGCATGGCTAGGGAGGTGATTGTGCCCCTGTACTCGGCTCTGGTGAGGCCGCACCTCGAGTACTGTGTTCAGTTTTGGGCCCCTCACTACAAGAAGGACATGGAGGTGCTCAAGCATGTCCAGAGAAGGGCAACGAAGCTGGTGAGTGGTCTGGAGAACAAGTCTTACGAGGTGCAGCTGAGGGAGCTGGGGTTGTTTAGTCTGGAGAAGAGGAGGCTCAGGGGCGACCTTATCGCTCTCTACAGTTACCTTAAAGGAGGCTGTATTGAGGTGGGGATTGGTCTATTCTCCCACGTGCCTGGTGACAGGACGAGGGGGAATGGTCTAAAGTTGTGCCAGGGGAGGTTTAGGTTGGATATTAGGAAAAAAATCTTTACTGAAAGGGTTGTTAGGCATTGGAATGGGCTGCCCAGGGAGGTGGTGGAGTCACCATCCCTGGAGGTCTTTAAAAGATGTTTAGGTGTAGAACTTAGTGATATGGTTTAGTGAAGGACTTGTTAGTGTTCAGTCAGAGGTTTTTCAAGCCTTTCAAAGGGAAGGGAAGGGAAGGGAAGGGAAGGGAAGGGAAGGGAAGGGAAGGGAAGGGAAGGGAAGGGAAGGGAAGGGAAGGGAAGGGAAGGGAAGGGAAGGGAAGGGAAGGGAAGGGAAGGGAAGGGAAGGGAAGGGAAGGGAAGGGAAGGGAAGGGAAGGGGAGGGGAGGGGAGGGGAGGGGAGGGGAGGGGAGGGGAGGGGAGGGGAGGGGAGGGGAGGGGAGGGAAAGGGAAGGGAAGGGAAGGGAAGGGAAGGGAAGGGAAGGGAAGGGAAGGGAAGGGAAGGGAAGGGAAGGGAAGGGAAGGGAAGGGAAGGGAAGGGAAGGGAAGGGAAGGGAAGGGAAGGGAAGGGAAGGGAAGGGAAGGGAAGGGAAGGGAAGGGAAGGGAAGGGAAGGGAAGGGAAGGGAAGGGAAGGGAAGGGAAGGGAAGGGAAGGGAAGGGAAGGGAAGGGAAGGGAAGGAAAGGAAAGGAAAGGAAAGGAAAGGAAAGGAAAGGAAAGGAAAGGAAAGGAAAGGAAAGGAAAGGAAAGGAAAGGAAAGGAAAGGAAAGGAAAGGAAAGGAAAGGAAAGGAAAGGAAAGGAAAGGAAAGGAAAGGAAAGGAAAGGAAAGGAAGGGAAGGGAAGGAAGGGAAGGGAAGGGAAGGGAAAGGAAGGGAAGGGAAAGGAAAGGGAATTATATTCTTAATCTTCTTCTTCTTCTTCTTCTTCTTCTTCTCCTCCTCCTCCTCCTCCTCCTCCTCCCCTTCCTTTTCTTTCCTACTAAACTGCCTTTATCCCAACCCCCAAGTGTTACTTTTTTTTTTTTTTTTTTTTTTTCTTCAATTCTCTTCCCATTCCACTGTGGGGAAGGGGAAGTCAGTGAACAGCTGAGTGGTGCTTAGCTGCTTGTCAGGTTAAGGTACAACAGGTGTCTTTTAACAAAAACAAAAAGTCATAAAAATTTTTTTGTATTTCTTGTAACTCTGGTTACCAATATAAACCTCTTCTGAGAGGCTGTCTGTCAAGAAAAGGCATATGGAAGTGTGAATACACATGAAAAGCATATTTGAAAGTAACACTACGAATAGAGCTGTACAGAAATATTTCTTGATTGGGAATATATCTAACATATCTGGTAGCTTTTAGCTCACAAGAAAATAATCTAAATATGGGGGATTTTAAAATAGAAGCAATTATTTTCATTGTAATAACATATATAGAGAGTAATTAGTTTTAATTAAATTTAAGTTAGATTAAATGTGTAAAGTAAATTTCCAAATGTTTGCACTTAAAATACCATTATGTGTCTGATTTTTAGAAGTGATTATTTGACCTTGATTTCAGTGTTCTCTGAAATTAAGTATATGAAATTGAGAATATAATAAAATATTGACGTATTTTTTTTGTAAAAATATAACATTATTTATAACATTATTTATTTTATTGTTACTTGGATTATTTTGCCAAACTTAATAGATTTTGTATCACAGTGAGTATACTGATTTTAAATGCATATAATTCTGTAAGTTAAGTAGTTAGAAGACTTGGTAGCTGATGAGGATGTTTTACTGGGTTACATATGGGACTGCACTTTGATCCAATGTAATTTAAGATATTTCCTGTAGTTTTGACTGAAAGTCATCTAGGACAGGGCTACGCTGCAGCCCTGTTATTTTGACTGGACATGATGCAGAAAGACCAATAAAATAATTATTGTTCTAGAAAAAAAGTAGAAAAGAGGAATCCTGATTGTACTGAAGGTTATTTGAAGAGGGAAGGAATCACTGATTTTGGCCCTAGCTCCCAGTACTATGTATGCATTCTTTTTCCATTGACTTTCTTGGGTGCTAGAAATTTATGGCAAATTTTACATATTAGTTGGAATATCATCGATATATGTGGTCGTTTCACCATGATGGACAGCTGAAATTTACAACTGCATTTTCACTCCCTCTCCTCAAAGGAAGAGGGGGAGAAAATAAGATGAAAGAGGGCTCATTGGTTGAGATAAGGACATGGAGGTCACTCACCAATTACTGTCATGGGCAAAACAGACTCAGCATAAGGAAGATTATTATAATATACTTTGTATTACTAACAGACTAGAGTGAGAAACTAAAAGCAAGCTGAAATCAATTTTCCCCACTGTCCACCCTCTTCTACCTCCTTCCCCCAGGTGGCACAGGGGAACCATAAATGGGGTCTGTGGTCAGTCCTTAACACTTGCTCTCTGCCACTCCTTCAGCATCACTCTCTTCCCCTGCTTCAGCATGGGGTCCCTCCCATGGGAGGCTGTCCTTCCTGAACTGATCCTACATGGGCTTTCCACAGACTGCAGTTCTTCATGAACTGCTCCAATATGTACCACGGGGTCCATCCTTCAGAAACAGGCAGCTTGCGTTGCCCCATGGGCAGCAGATCTTGCCAGACCTCCTGCTCTTGCATGGGATCCTCTCCACAGGCTACAGCTCTGGCCCAGAGTCTGCTCCGGCATGGGCTCTCCAAGCTGCAGCTTTCTTCATTCATCTGCTTCACTGTGGGCTCCTCCACAGGCTGCAGCCTGGAGATCTGCTCTTCTGTGGTACACCATGGGCTGTAGGGGGGCAGCCTGCGCCATCATAGACCTCTCCACAGGCCACAGAAAAACTTCTGTTCAGTCACCTGGAGCACCTCCTCCCCCTCCTTCAAGGACCTTGGTGTCTGCAAGGTTGCTTATCTTACATTTTCTTGCTCTTCTTCTCCCAGCTCCTGTTGCACAGCATTTTTTTCTCTTTCTAAGATATGTTGTCATAGAGGCACAACCAGTGTCAATCCCTGGCTCAGCTTTAGCCAGCGTGGGTCCCTTTCTGATCCAGCTGGAACCAGCTCCTATCTAAAATGGGTCATCCTCTGGTCTGTTCTCACAGATGCCAACCCTGCACCTGCTTCCTCCCTCCCTCTGCCCCCTAGACCTTGCCACGTAAACCCAATACAACATATTAGCTGGAGCAGGGTATCAAAATAGGGATGAAATTATGGGATAGGCAGATCAACACATTTTGAACTTTCTTCATAGAATTTTGAATTTTCTTCATAGAGGCTCATATGAGGCTGTGTTTTGGAATTTCTTTTTATGAAAATAGGAGTGATAACACACCAATATGTTCAGTTGTTGCACAGCAGTGCTTACACAGAGCCAAGAACTTTTTCTGCTTCTCGCGATGCCCTTTTTCTTCTTCTCGTGATGCCCTGCTTGCAAGCAGGCTGAGGGTGTGCAAGAAGGTGGGAGGGGACAGAACAAGGATAACAAGGACAGCTGACCCAAACTGGCCAAAGACACATTCCATACCATATGTCATGCTCAACAATAAAAGCTAGGCTAAAGAAGTAGGAGGGCAGACCTTGCAAATGATGACATTATTTTCCCAAGAAACCATTACATGTGATGAACCTGTCTTTCTTAGAAGCGGCTGAACACCTGCCTGCTGATGGGAAGTAGCAAATGAATTTGTTGTTTTGCTTTGTTTGTGCATGCAGCTTTTGCTTTACCTAGTAAACTGTCTTTATCTCAACCTGTGAGTTCTCTCACTTGCACCTTTCCTGTTCTCTCCCATCCCATGAAGGGAGAGTGAGAGAGTGGCTGTGTGGTACTTAGCTTCTTGACAGAGTTAAACCACAGCACCTGCAAACGTGGAAATCACCCTGTGCTGAAATTCCTCTTTAACTAGACCCCTTTGGGATAATTTTTTTTCTCTCTTTCACTTCATCTTCCTTAGCCTGATAAATTCCAGTTCTCTTTCGGGTACATGCTTTTCATAAATTCCCTTGAACCCATAGGTAATTGGATACTCAGTTACCCAGAATCTTTTTGTCAAAACTGAATGTCTATCAAAAGAATGTATACTAATCATACTGCATGTTATAGCCCTTCTGTAGAAAAATTGATTGATAAAATACTAGATCTACTTACTGTGTTCCTACTGATCAGTCTATGACCATTCTACAGAACAAAAGCTGTCTTCAGGGAAATCTGATTCATTATTAACTGTTGTCTTTCAACAAGGTCTCCATAATGTCAAAATACCATATGAGCGTTACCAACATCTTGACACTTTGCTTAATCATACTAGTCAATATTAATGTGAATTTTATTGTGCACAAAATTGTTTGTTTGAATTAGTAGCAAATATAAATAAAACGAAGTATATCAGTAAGACATAGCTCAGAGCAGAAAGAATTGGTTCCTAGAATTATACAAAGGTCTATTTCTATACATCACTGAAATGCTTAAGTAAATTTACTGTCGGAAGCACAAAAAATGAGTCAGAATTCTAAATTCCTTCAAAAAGCTCCATTAGCTATGGGTTTTTAGCCTAGAAACTGTAGATGAGGAAATAAAATTAGATTCCTTCTTCTCTAAATTGCATATTGATTTATTGCATCACATCCCAACGACAACAACAACAACAGCAACAACAATTACAGAATTTACTGCAAGACCATAGAGGAAAAAAATATGTATATACTACTACTGAGAGAGGGACACAGCAAATTTTTTAAAGAGCAGTACTAACAGGTTCCAAATACTCCTTCTGTTCTCTGTTGATAAGACAAAACTCTTAAGTCACAAAGCTCTAGTAGTGCTTTTTCACCTTTTAATAAAGTGGAACAAAGAAGCTTTCAGAATAGAGGAACAAAGCAACAAAGAGCTACAGAGACGTTAGAAACAGCATTTGAAAATTAGATTTCATGCCCAGAAAAACCTTTTATTTGGGATTGTTTTTCTTGAGAGATTTGTTTTGGTCCAATAAAGGAGGCAAATCAGAATGAAACAAATATATATACATATATATATTTAATTAGTGCTATTATTTTTCCCAAGATGTCTAAGTAAGCTACTAGCAAATGTAATATTGGAGAATACAGTCTTTAAACTTCACTGTTTGAAATGAAGCTGAATAAAAGAAGTAAATAAGATAATCTCCATGACAGCATTTGTAGCAATTGCTTGAAGATAATGTCGGAGAAAAAGGCACAAATCCTATAAATCCTTTTGTACTAAGTGTGACAGTCTCTGGAACCCCATTAGGTGACTGAGCTACATTTTCAGAATACCCCTGTCTCTTCCCTGCTTTGTGATCCCATACTGCAGCTATACATGGGTAGCAGCAGATCTGTGTACTTTACAAATATCACACCTGGCACACAGATATCAGGTGGTAGTTAATTTGTGTTTAATAGTTAATTTGTGTTAGCCTTATGTAGCACTTTTACTACAGACATGGGGTACAGGAACACATCTGTCATGGGACTGAATTCCCATGACCAACATTAGTTCTGACAGATCAATATTTCAGTATTCTGAGAAGTCCAATCTACCTGTAGACATTTGTATCTGAATGTGTATGAATAATCACATTAATAATTGAAGACAAATAAAAAGGCAGTATAGAAGCTTCCAGGAAGCAATCTTTTTTCTCTTTTCTAATGGAATTTTACTTTTGTGCATCCTGCCTTATTCAGCTATTCCTCTCTTAGAGTGAAGCTAGGAGAAACTGAAATATGTTCTCAAAACGTAACAGCCTTCCTTTTTTTTTTTTTTCTCTTTTTTTTTCCTAAGGTGGGTTTTAATTTGCTGTGATTCTATACTTTGCCTATGTACCTAATGGTTGTGAACAGACATATTTATTTAAAACTCTGTATCTGTATTGCAGAATTGTCTGTCTGTATTCATAAAACCATGTGGCAATTTTAATGCAAACTATTGCTGTATACATTGCTGAATGCAAATAGACATGGCACAAGAAAATTCTCTAAAATGAATATTTAGCGTTGTGAGTAGTTTCTTCTAAATAAACCTAAATTAGAGCAGTAAGGTTTTGTTTCTAAACACACTAAATTTCAAAACATCATTGCTGTCATCACTGTCTATGGTTTACTTGGATATTATGCTAACCATTTTCACATTTTAATGTGTATGGTAATTTTTTTGAAAAGATACTATACTCTTCTATAACCTTTTGAATTGTCACATAACAAAAATAAAATAAAATAAAATAAAACAAAACTCCTATGTAGTAGTTAATTTAAGCAATAGTTTTTAGGGATTTATGGAAAGTTTACATGGTTCTCCATCTTTTTTTCTCAGAAACTCAATGAAATATAAAGAGCAGCCAGCCATATTAAGAGGACTATCTTATGCCAGTAAACAGTGTTGCATAACATTGTCCTGGAGCTATATGAACTTCAAAATATATATGTTTGCATTTAGCTTCCTAAGACTTTTGCAAATGTTTAAATTTCTTAAATGTAAAAGCTTCTACTATTGCCTGGTAATTAAATTGATTGTTTTGTTTTAATTATTATTTATTTGTTTGTTTGTTTGTTTGTTTATTTTTTTTCTGGCAGAAACCAGCGAGATAACATGTGGAGACCTGTTTCTAGTTATGAGTTTCTAAGTACAAGAGAGACGTGAACATACTGGAGAAAGTTCAGTAAAGGGCCATGAAGATGATGAAGGGACTGGAGCACCTCTCCCGTCAGGAAAGGCTGAGGGAGCTGTTCAGCCTGGAACAGAGAAAGCTCAGGGATGATCTTGTCAATGTATATTATATTTAAATATTCCCTATATGTACGGAGTTTTACTATATATACATTCTTTTATAACGTGTATTCTTCTACCACCACTTTTTCTTACCCATGCTTGTAAAGCACATACTTATGTCAAGTTACTAGGTTTCTTTCTCGGCTTAAGATTTCTGTTAAGTCTAACGACTGTGCTCTCATATGTTGGCAACTGGCTTTTCTCGCTTAATTTCTTGATATTTTGCCTTTTTTTTTTTTTTTTTTTTTTTTTAAGAGCCAAGATTAAATGCTTCCTTTTAAATTAGCCTGTCTTTGAAGACTCTCCAGAGTTAGAATTTGTTTTTATTTATGCATTTTTTTCCCCTCATGATTTTTGCACAAAATGTTTCAGGGTATTGACTTGTTATTGGCTCATACTGTACAAAATGTTAACACCTCTTCAAGAAACCAGAAGACAGGACCGAGCTTCTAAAATTACTCATATTCTAGTAAGTTTCATACAACTTCTGGACATATTGATGTCTCCTTTCAGCTTCATCATAAAGCCTCGTGAACCGCGTCACAGTGGTAAGACTGAGGCTTCCGCATTGTATAACCAAATATTCTCTTGAAAATTATGTTTTATTGGTCTGAAACCTCAAGCAGGTATTAAGAACAAAATTATTATTAATTGTAAAATGCATTGTATTTTACTAATTGGAATACCTCTTTGTTTTTTTATAACTTTTAAAAGTGAATATTCTACCAACTGGGCTCACTGTAAAATATTTCCACATTCGTTAATAAAACAACAACAGCAACAACAGCAACGAATCTAAAAAGATCAGGAGTTTAGTAAATATCAGGAGTTTTGCCTTCAATGACCACAGAGACCACAATTCCTGAAGAAGAAATATGACATAAAATACTCCAAGCACAAAAGTCATTACAAAATTAGATGCACTGACCTGATATTTGCATATGACGGCAACTAGTAAGTGATCTCCCTGTCTTTAGCTCAACCCAGGTCATCCAGAGAGATTGTGGAGTCTTCCTCCTTGGAGATCTTCAAAAGCCACCTGGACATAGTCCTGGGCAAACTGTTCTACATGTGCCTGCTTGAGCAGGGAGTTGGATGAGATGACTGTCAGAGGTCCATTCCAGCCCTTAATCGTTCTCTGATTCGGTGACCCAAAAACCTTTCTTGATCCTGTTCTTTCTATTTTCTCCCCCTACATTGTCCCACAATGAGAAGAGAGAAGAGGGGTGATCTAGCAGCTGGGTGGGTTTTTGGCTGTTAGCAGAACTAGTTTCATGAAATTACAAATGCAGTAATTAGAAACAAAACCTCATTTCTAAGAAACTCTGTAGTATGCAGCTCTTATCCTCAGATTATAGCACCCTTCTTCTCTAACAGATTTTTGTTAATGAGGGCAAAACCACAAAATAGATTCTCTGCACATTGGGTATTCTTGTGGAGCTACATAGTTTGCAGGTCACCCTTGTTGCTGAGAAATTCAATAGCCTTCAAAATGGTAGTCTTTTGTCATTAAGATATGGTCAAACTAGAATATTTCTGTGGAACAAAGAAATACATTTAACCTTTAAAAGAACCTAAAATCTTAAGTTGACTGTTGACCTTAATTCTGAACATAATCTTTCCTTTAGTCTTCAGTTCTCAACAAATTTTTTTGTGGACCGAGGTTTCATTTCAATGTAGTCAGTTTCTTTATGTAACTGATTATAATGTTAGCTTATTTTTCATGGAATTGTGTGGCAATATGTACATTTTCGTTGCTTGTTTTGATTTTTTTGTTGTTGTTGTTGAGGAAAAGAGGAAAAAAATCTATTTTCATGTCACCTATGGTATCACTTTCTGCTATTTAAAATGCATAAGAAAATTGTCAGCCTCTATATTATGGATAACATGCTATCACTCCCTTCTGAGCCAAATAAGGGACCATAAAATTCACATTCTCTTCTTGAATGTGCTTACTATCACCACATACACAGATCCTAGACAATGCTTGCTGAACATCCTGTATGAGATCTTTTGACCTTTCAACGTTGAAAGGCAGGCACTGGAGAAATGTAACTCTAAAATCAGGAATGAAGAATAAAAACTAAGGGGTACTTTAACCAAATGAAACAGCAGAAAATATTACAGGAAAAGAAAATGTAGCTGGTTGCCTGGAAAAAAACATCAGGTAGTCAGGGAAAACCATCTTGTTTGCACATCCAAGTATGCACACATTTTAACTAATTATTGAGCATTTGTAATGTGGTTAAATGGACAAAATTCTGTACTCTGTACTACTACTATCAGTGCAGAGACAAAAAAAAAAAAAAAAAAGACATTCTCTCTATATTGTCCTTTATTTCCCAGGACTGAATAAGACAATATAACAATGCACCTTACCTTTTTGTGTGTGTTCTTTAAGATCTCAGACTTCAGGAAAAAAGAAAAAATAAAGAAAATAATAATAATAATAATAAAAAGTGGATGTTCTTGTCAAGTTTTATATTCTTAGGAAATAAGTAATTTGTTCAACATGTGCCTTTTAATTAATTACTGAAGAGTTGAATACTAATGTCTTCTTACTAATGTAAGACCTCCATTTTTTGAAGTGGTGTTTTGATAAATGCAATCCATGAATACACACAGTTCTGCATCTTGTAATTAGTGTAACTGTGAGAAATTCCTGCATAAACTGAATTTATTTACCTACCTGTAGCTTGGTCATTGTGAACAAAAATTTACCCTTCCAGAGCATTTTACCTGGACAAAATTTCCTTCACAGAAGTTTCAGTGTCTCCATGGTGTATAAATCAAAGTACTCAACATTTCCAGGTGAGTCAATCCCATTATGTTGAAAGCTAAGTATTTGGTCTATTTAGTGAAATTGGTGTTAAATACATGAAAACTAGTCTAGTTTAATTGCCAGGTTAACATGACATATAAAAAAAAAAAAAACAAAAAACAAAAAAAAAACACTGTAGTTCCTCAAAATCCTTCCAACATGGCTCTTTTTCCTACTATTTATAGAATCATAGATTCAGAGAATCATAGAATAGTTTGGGTTGGAAGGGATCTTAAAGACCACCTAATTCCAACCACCCTGACATAGGCAGGGACACCTCCCACTATCCACCTCCCACCTCCAACTTTGAAGTTGCTCAAAGCCACATTCAACCTGGCCTTAAATACTTCCAGGGATGAGGCATCCACAACATCTCTGGGAAACCTGTTCCAGTGCCTCACCACCCTCAGAATAAAGAACTTCCTCCTTATATCTAATCTAAATCTACCCTTTTTTTAGTTTAAAACCATTCCTCCTTGTGCTATCACTACAGTCCCTGACAAAAAGTCCCTTCCATATGTAAGAAATCAAGCAGGGAAGGTAGGAAACCATCATGGTTGAATAAGGATCTGCTGGTCAAACTTGGGCAAAAGGAGGAAATGTACAGATGGTGGAAACAGGGCCATGTGCCCTGGAAAGGGTGAAGAAATGCTGTCAGAATATGCAGGGATGAGATTAGGAAAGTCAAGGCACTGACAAGCATCCCAGGGTTGTGAGGAAATTGGATGATGTAGTCACCAAGCCACTCTCCATCATATTTAAAAAATCATGGCAGTCAGGTGAAGTTGCTAGTGACTGGAAAAAGGGAAACATCACTCCCATTTTTAAAAAGGGTAAAAGGAAGATCCGGGGAACTACAGACTGGTGAGCCTCACTTCCACGCCTGGCAAGATCATGGAGCGAATCCTCCTGGAGGCAATGATAAGGCACGTGCAGGACAAGAAGGTGATCCAGGACAGCCAGCATGGCTTCACCAAGGGCAAATTGTGCCTAACCAATCTGGTGTCCTATGATGGAGTGACTGCATCAGTCAACAGGTCAAGACCAACCGATGTCATCTACTTGGACTTCTGTAAGGCCTTTGACATGGTCCCACATGACATCCTAATCTCTAAATTGGAAAGATATTGATTTGAAGGGTCGACCATCCAGTGGATAAGGAATCGGCCTGATGGCTGCACCATGTAGTGCAATCACTACCAGAGTAGTGATCTATGGTTCTATGTCTAGGTGAAGACCGGTGACAAGTGGTGTCCCTCAGGGGTCTGTCTTTTCAGTATCTTCATCAATGACATAGACAATGGAATCGAGTGCACCCTCAGCAAGTTTGCAGATGACACCAAGCTGAGTGGTGTGGTTGATACCAAAGAAAGAAGGGAAGCCATCCAAAAGGACATGGGCAAGCTTGAGAAGTGGTCCCATGTGAACCTAATGAGGTTCAACAAGTCTAAGTGCAAGGTGCTGCACCTGGGTTGGGGAAATCCCAGACATGAGGACAGACTAGGAGAAGAACACATTGAGAGCGGGCCTGCAGGGAAGGACTTGGGGGTTCTGGTGGATGAAAAGCTTGTCATGAGCCAGCAGTGTGCGCTTGCAGGCCAGAAGGCCAATTTCATGCTGGGCTGCATCAAAAGAGGAACGGCCGTCAGGTTGAGGGAGGTGATTTTCTCCCTCTGCTCTGCCCTCACGAGGCCCCACTTGGAGTACTGCATCCAGGTCTGGGTCCCCCAGCACAAGAAAGATGTAGACCTGTTAGAGTGAGTCCAGAGGAGGGCCACAAAGATGATCAGAGGGCTGGAGCACCTCTCCTATGAGGAAATGCTGAGAGAGCTGGGGCTGTTCGGTCTGGAGAAGAGAAGACTCTGGGGAGACCCCATTGCGGCCTTTCAGTACTTAAAATGGTCTTATAAAAAAAGACGGAGAAGGACTCTTTACTCGGTTAGATAATGATAGGACAAGAGGGAAGGGTCTTAAACTAAAAGAGGATAGATTTAGACTAGACATTTGGAAGAAATTCTTCACTGTAAGGGTAATGAGGCACTGGAACAAGTTTCCCAGAGAAATTGTGGATGCCCCATCCCTGGAGGTGTTCAGTGTCAGGCTGGATGGGGCCTTGGCCAACCTGACCTAGTGGGAGGTGTTCCTGCCTATGGCAGAGGAGTTAGAGTTACATGATCTTTAAGGTCCCTTCCAACCTGAGCCATTCTATGATTCTATGATTCCATGATTGATTCCCAGCTTTCCTGTAGGCCCCGTCTAGGTACTGGAAGGCTGCTATAAGATCTCTACGAAGCTTTCTCTTCTTCAGGCTGGACAACCCCAACTCCTTCAGCCTGAAAGTAGTTTTCTTAATAGTATATGTGTGTGTGTGTTTACACCATATATTTCTCTGTATACATTCATATATATAAAACAAAAGGAAAGCTGTTCATATTTCTTTTGTTCATATTTCTATGTGTACAGGCCAAAAAAGATACTCTGTTGTGCTACACATCTGTAAATCTTTAATTGTGATTCTTTATCTGTACAAATATAAGCTTTTCTGATGATGAAAGAGTCCACATGGCTGTGTTTTCATTTAATCTTATAAACTATAATCTTTATATGTTACTTCATATATGATGTAAATATTAATATTCCCATTCTTTCCTGCCAAATGTTGGTAAGGTTGCTTGCTCTCAGGAATGTGTTTATATATTGTCTTTACCACATCATTTAGCTTTCTTTCTTTTCTTAAGCAATATTTTTTAAATAGTAATGATAACTTAAAAAAAAAAAAATAGACTACAGAAGAAACAAAGATGAATAGACCACCTAGCTTTTAGATAGTTAAAGCTAGACAGGAAGTAGATCCTATCAGGGACTATCAAAACTTCTGGTTTTCCTCATAAGGAGGAAATAACAGGGGGAAAAAATGACTAGATTGTACCATATAAGCAGGAACTGGATTCTGGTTTACAATCTTCTTATTGATTTCTTCAATTTAAATACAAGAAAGGTGCCTGCATCTATCTCGGGCATGAGTGCATATGATCCCTGAATGGAGCCCACAATAAATACGAGTCCTGTTGTAGTAAGACAGTGATTCAGCCAAACGTGTTATTAGTGTCAGTTTCAAGATCTGCTGTAGGAATTGTAAAGTATCATTGTCATTGTACAACACATTTTCTATTAAACTGTGCTCAAAATATCTCATTCAAGCAGAAGCAAATAAACAACTACAGCAACAACAAACAAACAAACAAAATAATCACAAGAATGGATATTATGACTCACTGGAACAGAGAGATCATATTTGCTAAAGTTTAAAAAGGAGCTGATAGCAGACAATCCTGAATATATTTGTACTGAAAATTAGATCTGGAGTCACCAGAAACATCTAGAACAACTTCTGAACAAGATGAACAAGATGAAACAACATAATTATTTTAAAAGTAGAACTTTGTCAGCTTGTGAACAGAATCATACAACGTAAGGCTGGAACTGACCAGGAAAATCCACAGTCCATTCCCAGACACTGTGGTAAAATCAGCAACGCTTCTGTCACCTAGCAGATTTTGACCTTCTTTTAAAAACATAAATTATGAAAACTGTACCAGTTGCCCATACGTCCTATTACATTGTTAGCTAGACACAACTGTCTTTTATTCTTTTTGTCTAAATGTCTAGCCCCCCAAAATTATTCACATTAATTACTGTCCTATTCCTGTGGATAAGATAACACTATTACTGGACTTTATGTGGAAACCTTTCACAGAATTACTGTCATATCCTCTGACAAGCTCAATCTTTTCTAAACCAGCAAAAAATGAATTCTTTCTATCTTTCTTGAAGCTAGTTCACATTCATATTATTTTTTGTTAGGCACCTTATAATGTAGTTTCCTGCTGTAGCTGGAGGCTTGAGTTGAGGACACCAGAGTTATAAACCAGTATGAATTTCCTAAACTCAAATATGCTTTATTTTCCTTTTTTTTTTTTTTTTTTTTCCATATCTACTTGCATTTTTATCACTAGTACCTGATGATTTGGTTTATTTTTTTATATATTTGCATTTGAACAAAGTATTATATGAAAACCACTATCTATCTTCACATTTATTGCTAGGCTTCTCTTCAGTAATTAAAGTTATAAACAAATAGTTTTAATCCAGTAATCAAGATCATTCTGTCAGGTGTCTTAATCAGTAAAAAGCACAAACACTCATGGCCACATTTTGTTTTACCACACAGGTAAGTAACATCTAGTCTTTAGATTCTAGTTTCCCCCAAAGCCTTTGAAAATAAAATGAATATTAAATACTTTTCTAAGTGTCATTCTCCAGGGCTGCTTCAGATCATGGATATTCCACATTTGAGTTAGCAGCAAAATTTCACTATTCTTTCCTTCTAAATTGAGCAAGCTATAGCTTCAATTGCAAACAAAAGCCAAATTCCCAATGAAGCTATTACCAAATTCACAAGTGTAACAGTCAAAAGCAATATCACTGTGATGATAATTAAGGACAGGGGTTTTCATTTAGAATATACGCCTCCAGATAATTCTATGTTCTTATGTTTCTAAGCTGCATTGTGAGGTTATTTTTCTTAGAGCTACAAATAGACTAAAATAACATTTCTAGTTTCAGGGACAGAAAAAGCATCGTAGTACTTAACAAAAGAATTCAATTCAAAATAACTAATTACCTACTTACTGTATTTTTTCTCACATTTCTTATCTATCTTGGTTTGAATAGGCATTTGCAACATTATTCATCAGATTAAAAGCAAAGAGCAAATATATACATATATATAAAAATAATACAACAAAAAGATAAATATTTGTTTTTTAACTGAAATGCACTATGCATGGTTTCATTTTATTTTCCACTGTCCACATTTTCACTCTGATTTTTAATACTGATCTGCATCTTTTTCCACTAGTTATCTCACTACAGTAGCATCTCATCATATGCTGAAATGATAGGCTATGCCAGGGGTGCCTTATGTTTATTTGTTCCAGACACACAAGAATTGCTAGTTAATGTATACCCAGGAGTCTATGGACTAGAAAGCAATGAAGCATGGACAGATTATTGGTGCTTAAATTCACTGCTGCTGGTCTAAACGAAAAACTAATTATTATTCTTCTAAAGTAAGGAGAAACAGGAAAGAAACTATGTTTGAAAATGTGAAAGCGAAAACAAACAAACAAAGTAAACAAAAATAACCTCTTGATTATTTGAACATATTGGAATTATATGTCAATTTGTGGGACTACAATTTAGACCACTAATTTAGACCACTAAAACACTCAAGTGTGTCCTGGGGGGGGGAGCGGGGATGGGACACACGACACCATGCCCATATCAGTGATCTTCTGATTCACCTTGGAGCTGTTGAGATGGCAGGACAACGGAAAGTAAAGCACAGTGCACAGGAGAAAGAATAACTAATCACTACTATTTTGTTGTTGGTGGTGTTCATTTGTTTTTTAATGATTTAAGTGTCTTTCTAATGAGGCTTCTCTGTGCAAAGCAGGTAGTTTGCACTATTAGACTGTTTTGCACCTATTTGTAACAATAATATATGCTAGCTTCATATTTATATGACGTGTTCCATTTTGCCCACGACAGAGTTAAACAAGAGGATTTGAATTTCCATTTCTGGAAATTTTTGAGAGACCAGTATCCAGCTTGCATTAAAGCTTTCAATTGATATTTCTTCAATGATACTTTTCTGCCATTTAATCAATCCCTCCAAAAAGCTGCTAGAAACTTTCTGTTAACAAGCTACACTCCATTCCTAAATTGAAAGGTCCTTAAATCTCTGCCAGATTTAAAAAAATAAATAAATAAAATTCCAGTGTTGAAAACAGAGGAACAGAAAGAACTTCCCAGCTAAATGCTCTCTAAAATAGAATGACTTCAGCTTTTTCTTACATTTTGAATGGACTTTTGTATTCTTGATTCCACAGTAGCTGTGTGCTAGCATAAGGAACGGAGAATATAGTTCCCTGGATCCTCAGGTAGCATCATCTAACTCATTTAGTCCTTAAAGAAATTTTCTGAGCTGTGAGAGACACAGGTTCAATTTATTCTGGCTAAGGAAGACCTAGAATGCACATATTACATGTTTTCTTTGGCTTCTGTAATCATCAGATTTATGCAACATAAGGGTACTAAGAATACCATTTCATTAGTGTCCTAAAATAAGGGTCGTTTTTCATTTTTCAGGACAAGGCTGATTCATCACTCATTGCAGAAGTTATAACTTCAGTTGATGGGATGGTCCTCTTGGTCTAGGAGCATGTATTTTGTAAATTAGACTCTAAATAAGATACTTAAATTAGATGTACCAGATGACATGCAAATTGTTTCTTGTTTCATTAATTATTTTTTATGCAGTCTTCTCTCTAGACATTTTTTTTAAATACTTTACTGTACTCAATTTAATGAAATCTGTTCTTCATATAGTAACTGAGAACAACTGTTAACAGCATACATTTCATGTTTATTCAGAATGAGATAGAGTAACTATAATGCACTGTATTCTTGAGAATTCTCAGTTTCAAACTCTTGATAC
Source organism: Cygnus atratus (assembly GCF_013377495.2). Lineage (NCBI taxonomy): Eukaryota > Metazoa > Chordata > Aves > Anseriformes > Anatidae > Cygnus > Cygnus atratus. Next base: position 157,522,752 of record NC_066362.1, on the reverse strand, counting down.
TTAGTGGGTAATTCCTTTTACCCTCCATTCCTTTAGTTCTTGTACCATTAAAGGGTTTTGAACCACACTAATAGCCAGCCTATTTGAAACAGTATTCTTGTAAGGACATTCTTATGTGTAAAGCTGTTACATACATAGGATATCAGAAAAGAGGAACATTTTATTGAACAATATATTTCTCCCTGTATGGGGGAGTGTACATATCAACTAATATTACATTTTATTAATTCATAAGAAATATTATCTCTCTACATCATGAACACGTAGTTATCATGAACACGTAGTTGCCATGACCGTTTTCTTCAGCATAAACTCTGTAGAATGATCTCATTCCATAATAGAATTCAGTATAAACTTGACCTGCTATAAATGCCCAGAGGGAGCATTTTTTAGGTATATTATGATCTCATACTGCAGCTTTTTTTTTTTTTTCTCTTGGAATCTAATGGTTCTAACAGTAACAGACTATTAGACAATTCCTTAGAAAAATCATTATGTAGACAATACTGAATAGTGCCCACTGATTAGCTATATGAAGAATATAAATAATTTCAAAAATATGAGGCAAAAATTCATCCCATATGAATGCTAAAGGAAATACTCAAATAAATTGTTAGTTCAGGTAAGGTCCTGAAAAAAGTAATTAGCAGCGTAAGTATCTGATTCAATTGCAGTCCTTTTGTCTTATAAAAATAGATACAGCTGTAATGTATATTGTTGTAGGGAATTAATCTGCTGGAAAATGAATGGAAAGAAGCATATGCTGTGTGCTCCTCTCAGTGCTCCTTTTGTGACAACCTGTATCTCTATAGCACATATATCTCCATTGCTAAACTACTTGTTAAATGCTTTCAAATGAAAATTCATGGTATCATTCCCACGTAACACATTCCAAACTTTATCATTATTCTGTTTTATTTTCTGCAGATGTATGTAATAAAGTACCCACAAACCATATAGTCTTTAACAATGTCTCTTGCATTGGAAAATATGATTTTATTTCACTTTACTTTTTGGTCTTTTTCCAGTTCTAGCAACATAACAGAAGTTGTTACCATATATTTGCTAAAAGTTATTACGAAAGGAATGATCTATAAGTCACCCTTTTCGTTAAAATCAACACGATATGTCTTTGGAGCAGTAAAACTGCAGGAATACCTGATATTTAATTTCTACTCTTCTTCCTCTAAGGTTTTTACTATTGGAAATGTATTTGTAAAATTAAAGAAGATAGTTTTGGATTTATCTTATACATATTACATTGAAAATATACTGCTATCATCAGCTGCCATGTTTTATTATCAGCCGCCATGTTTTATGTTGAAATTCATCTATACATTGCTGCTGAATTCTTATTAAAATTTTGTTAAAGTGGTGTTGTGGTTTAACACAGCAGAGCTAAAAACCACAAAACTGTTCACTCACTCCACTCCCAAGTGGGATGGGTGGGTGTGGGGATGGATTAAAGAGTGCAAGAATTTGTGGGTTGATATAAGGACAGTTTAATAAGAAAGAAACTAACCAAACAAAACCAAAACCAAATATACAGTAACAACAGCAAGAAGCAAAGCAAGCAATGTGCAGGGCAGTTTTTCACCAGCAGCCAACTGATGCCCAAACAGTCCCCAAGCAATGGCAGCCCCCTGGCCAATTCCCCCCAGTTTTATTGCTCAGCATGATGTCACATGGTATGGAATACTGCTTTGGACACTTTGGGTCAGCTGACTTTGTTCTGTTCCCTTTCAGTTTCTGCACCCCCAGCCCCCTCATGAGTAGGGTAGTATGAGAAGCTGAAAAGTCCTTGACTCAGTGTAAGCACTGCTTAGCAAAAACTAAAACATTAGTGTGTTACTGTTGTGGTTTAGCCCGGCTGGCAGCCAACAACACACAGCCGTTCGCTCACCCTCCCCCCTCCCTCTCCGGGATGGGGGAGAGAAACGGGAAAGTGAAGCCTGTGAGTTGAGATAAAGACAGTTTATTAAGACAGGAAAAATAATAACAATAATAATAATAATAATAATAATAATAATACTATTAATAGTAATAATGTGTACAAAATAAGTGATGCACAATGCAATTGCTCACCACCCGTTGACCGATGCCCAGCCTATCCCCGAGCAGCCGCCCCCCGACCCCGGCTAGCCACCCCTATATATTGTTCAGCATGACGTCAGATGGTATGGAATACCCCTTTGGCCAGTTTGGGTCAGCTGTCCTGGGTCTGTCCCCTCCCAGCTCCTGCTGCACCCCTAGCCTGCTCGCTAGCAGGACAGAGCGAGAAGCTGAAAAGTCCTTGGCTTGGTGTAAGCATTGCTCTACAACGATTAAAACATCAGCATATTATCAGCGCTCTTCTCATCCTAATCCAAAACATAACACCCTGCCAGCTACTAGGAGGAAAATTAACTCTGTCCTACCTGAAACCAGGACAGATATCCACCCCTTATTCCATACCATTTATGTCATGCTCAGGTTACACTCTTTCCAATACCTTCTAATTAGTCACCATTTTCATCTATGATATATAGCAACCATGGTAGTGATGACATACAGTGTTATATGATAATTAACATACTACAATTCAACTCATGGGCTATTCTCACCCAGTATTAGGTCCCCTTGAGGTACACACCGAACCTCCCCATTCTTTTGCATTACCCACCAAGTGCATCCAGGTCCCTGGGCAAAAGCAATCCCACGAATGGGCTTGCCTTTTCCTGAGGCAGGAGTAGCCCAGACTGTCTTACCCAGCATGTTTCTTATGTGCTCTACAGGAACTTTATCCCCTTCTACAGTGCGTAACAGGTTTGATTGGGCAGGTCCAGCTCGGTTGGCAGATCCTCTAGTATTGACTAACCAGGTGGCCTTTGCCAAATGTGTTTCCCAATTTTTGAATGTCCCAGCACCCATCGCTTTCAGTGTAGTCTTTAACAGTCCATTGTATCGTTCAACTTTCCCGGAGGCTGGTGCATGATAAGGGATGTGATACACCCACTCAATACCATGTTCTTTGGCCCAAGTGTCTATAAGGTTGTTTCGGAAATGAGTCCCATTGTCTGACTCAATTCTTTCTGGGGTGCCATGTCGCCATAGGACTTGCTTTTCAAGGCCCAGGATAGTGTTCCGGGTGGTGGCATGGGGCACAGGGTATGTTTCCAGCCATCCGGTGGTTGCTTCCACCATTGTAAGTACGTGGCGCTTGCCGTTGCGGGTTTGGGGGAGTGTGATGTAATCAATCTGCCAGGCCTCTCCATATTTGTATTTCAGCCATCGTCCTCCATACCAGAGAGGCTTTGACCGTTTGGCTTGTTTAATTGCAGCACATGTTTCACAATCATGAATAACCTGTGCTATAGTGTCCATGGTCAGGTCCACCCCTCGGTCACGAGCCCATCTGTATGTTGCATCTCTACCTTGATGGCCTGAGGTGTCATGGGCCCATCGGGCTATAAATAATTCACCTTTATGTTGCCAGTCCAGGTCCACCTGAGCCACTTCAATCTTAGCAGCCTGATCCACCTGCTGGTTGTTTTGATGTTCTTCAGTAGCCCGATTCTTGGGCACATGAGCATCTACATGGCGTACCTTTACAACCAGGTTCTCTACCTGGGCAGCAATATCTTGCCACAATGCAGCAGCCCAGATGGGTTTGCCCCGGCGTTCCCAGTTGTTCTGCTTCCATTGCTGTAGCCACCCCCACAGGGCATTTGCTACCATCCATGAATCAGTATAGAGATAGAGAACTGGCCACTTTTCTCGTTCAGCAATATCTAAGGCCAGCTGAACGGCTTTCGCTTCTGCAAACTGACTCGATTCACCTTCTCCCTCAGCAGCTTCTGCAACTCGTCGTGTAGGACTCCATACAACAGCTTTCCATCTCCGATGCTTTCCCACCATACGACAGGACCCATCAGTGAACAGGGCGTATTTCTTCTCATTTTCTGGTAGCTTGTTGTACAGTGGGGCTTCTTCAGCACGGACCACCTCCTCCTCTGATGAAATCCCAAAGTACTTGCCTTCTGGCCAGTCCATAATCACTTCCAGGATTCCTGGGCGACTGGGGTTTCCTATTCGAGCCCGCTGAGTAATCAGTGCAACCCACTTGCTCCATGTAGCATCAGTTGCATGATGTGTAGAGGGGACCCTTCCTTTGAACATCCAACCCAGTACCGGCAGTCGGGGTGCCAGAAGGAGCTGCGCTTCAGTACCGACCACTTCCGAAGCAGATCGAACTCCCTCATATGCTGCCAATATCTCCTTTTCGGTTGGAGTATAGCGGGCCTCAGATCCTCTGTATCCCCGACTCCAAAACCCCAGGGGTCGACCTCGAGTTTCCCCAGGTTCTTTCTGCCAGAGGCTCCAGGTGGGACCATTCTCCCCGGCTGCGGTGTAGAGCACATTCTTTACGTCTGGTCCTGTTCGGACTGGCCCAAGGGCTACTGCATGAACTATTTCCTGTTTAATTTGTTCAAAGGCTTGTCGTTGCTCAGGGCCCCATTCAAAAGCATTCTTCTTACGAGTTACTTGGTAGAGCGGGTTTACAATCAGACTGTAATTTGGAATATGCATTCTCCAAACCCCACAACACCTAGGAAAGTTTGTGTTTCCTTTTTGCTAGTTGGTGGAGACATAGCTGTTATTTTGTTGATCACATCCACTGGGATTTGACGACGTCCATCTTGCCATTTTATTCCTAAAAACTGGATCTCTCGTGCAGGTCCTTTGACTTTATTTTGTTTTATGGCAAAACCGGCCTTCAGAAGGATTTGGACTATTTCCTTCCCTTTCTCGAAAACTTCCTCTGCAGTGTCACCCCACACAATGATGTCATCGATGTACTGCAGGTGTTCAGGAGCCTCCCCCTGCTCCAGCGCAGACTGGATCAGTCCATGGCAAATGGTAGGGCTATGTTTCCACCCCTGGGGCAGCCGATTCCAAGTATATTGGACTCCCCTCCAAGTGAAAGCAAACTGTGGCCTGCACTCTGCTGCTAGAGGGATGGAGAAAAATGCATTAGCAATATCAATTGTGGCATACCACTCGGCTGCCTTTGATTCCAGTTCGTACTGGAGTTCTAGCATGTCCACTGCAGCACTCAGTGGTGGCGTGACTTCGTTCAGGCCACGATAGTCCACTGTTAGTCTCCACTCACCATTAGACTTTCGCACTGGCCATATGGGACTATTAAAAGGTGAATGGGTCTTGCTGATCACTCCTTGGCTCTCCAGTTGACGAATTAGCTCGTGGATGGGAATCAGGGAGTCTCGGTTGGTGCGATATTGCCGCCGGTGCACAGTTGTGGTAGCGATTGGCACTTGCTGTTCTTCAACCCTCAGCAGCCCCACAACAGAAGGGTCCTCTGAGAGACCGGGCAAGGTAGACAACTGTTTAATGTCCTCTGTCTCTAAGGCAGCTATGCCAAAAGCCCAGTGGAACCCTTTTGGGTCCTTGAAATATCCTCTTCTAAGATAGTCTATGCCAAGGATGCACGGAGCATCCGGGCCAGTCACAATACGGTGCTTTTGCCACTCATTTCCAGTTAGACTCACTTCAGCCTCCAATACAGTTAACTGCTGGGATCCCCCTGTCACGCCATAAATACAGATGGGCTCTGGCCCTTTACAGCTTGATGGCATTAGAGTACATTGTGCACCGGTGTCTACTAAAGCCTTAGACTTCTGTGCGTCAGACGTGCCAGGCCATCGAATCCACACAGTCCAATAAACTCGGTTGTCCCTTTCCTCCCCCTGGCTGGAGGCAGGGCCCCTCTAGTCCTGGTCAGAATCTTCGTTTCTGTGTTTAAAAGACTGCCTGCTAGAAGTTGGAGCAGCAAACTTTTCAGAGAACCCCTTTCTCCCGATTGTTTTCTTTTGCAACTCACGTACCCGTGCCTCTAGGGTCTGCCACAGGGGTTGGAGTACCCTCTGCAGGGGCAACTTGCACTGCTACAGTTTGTTTCTCTGACCCAGCCACAGGAGTGGGAACGGCTGCGGGAGCTGGAACGGCTGTGGGTGCCGGGACGGCTGCGGGAGCTGGAGCTGGAACAGCTACGGGAGCTGGAACGTCTGTGGGAGCTGGAACGGCTGCAGGAGCCGAAACCGGGACGGCTGCGGGAGCTGGAGCTGGAACGGCTGCGGGAGCTGGAACGGCTGTGGGAGCCGGAACCGGGACGGCTGCGGGAGCTGGAGCTGGAACGGCTGCAGGGTCTGTCACTAGGTTGATAGTAGCATCAATTGCTGCTCAATAGGCACAGGCCAGACCCCAGCACGCCACAGTGATTTGTGTCACTTCGGAACTGCCAGAGTCATGACACCCTTTTTTCAAGCATTCTACCAGTTTTTTAGGATTTTGCAGTTGTTCAGGGGTGAACGTCCAAAACACTGGAGGTGCCCACTGCCCTAGAAACCTGCCCATATCCTCCCACACTCCCTGCCACTCGCAACTATCCCGCCTCAAGACAGATCTCCGGATGAGATTCCTAAGTAGTTGTTTAACCTTAAACAAAACCTGAAGCACATTCAGGAGACATAACAACAAGAACATGCTGGTATGAGTATCCCAAGGATATTCAACATCTTGAAGAGCTACCGTAACTAGCTCGGGGGATAAGAGGGTGGTGAAGGAGGAAGGGAGAGTGAACAGGTAGGAGAAAATATCTTCCCCTGTCCCCTCCAGAGATTGACTCCCTGATGAAAAAAGGCAATAGGTGTAATTGCTAATAGTTTCTGAGATATGGTTTCCGAAGTATAGAGTCGACGACAGTGCTGAGTACAAATACCAGGTTAGAGTCATGACCAGATATCTCATCATTTCATAAGCCATCGTTACACCACACAGTACCATAACAATCTTGAACCAGGGCCCGGAAAGGATAAACAGCATGACAGGGAGCACATACAGAAAGTAACTTGCTATAAAACTCAATTTGGGAAACAGGTACAGCAGACTTGAGATGAAAGCAATCAACATTGTGACTAGCAACTATTAAGCAGGTCGAATACTTATACCAATTTTAGTTTAACACACTCGGGTCAAATCTGTCGATATCTCAACCCTTCGAGCCCCACGTTGGGCACCAAATGGACTGTTGTGGTTTAGCCCGGCTGGCAGCCAAACACCACACAGCCGTTCACTCACCCTCCCCCCTCCCTCTCCGGGATGGGGGAGAGAAACGGGAAAGTGAAGCCTGTGAGTTGAGATAAAGACAGTTTATTAAGACAGGAAAAATAATAACAATAATAATAATAATAATAATAATAATAATAATAATAATAATAGTATTAATAGTAATAATGTGTACAAAATAAGTGATGCACAATGCAATTGCTCACCACCCGTTGACCGATGCCCAGCCTATCCCCGAGCAGCCGCCCCCCGACCCCGGCTAGCCACCCCTATATATTGTTCAGCATGACGTCAGATGGTATGGAATACCCCTTTGGCCAGTTTGGGTCAGCTGTCCTGGGTCTGTCCCCTCCCAGCTCCTGCTGCACCCCCAGCCTGCTCGCTAGCAGGACAGAGCGAGAAGCTGAAAAGTCCTTGGCTTGGTGTAAGCATTGCTCTACAACGATTAAAACATCAGCATGTTATCAGCGCTCTTCTCATCCTAATCCAAAACATAACACCCTGCCAGCTACTAGGAGGAAAATTAACTCTGTCCTACCTGAAACCAGGACAGTTACCAATATTATTCTCATTAAAAACAAACAAACAAACAGACAAACAAACAAAAAAGAAACACAGCACCATACCAGCTATAGGGAAAAACTTAACTTTATCTCAACTGAAACCAGAACAGATGGTCCTGTTGTTTGTTTTTTAAAAATATTAATTATTATCATTATTATTTATTTTCATTATTTTTATTATTATTATTACCTTACTTTCAGATCACAAATGAGTTGCTTACATTGGGAATCTAGTTTATGCTGAGAGATGGGCAGTTTTAGAGGTACATTCAGAAAATTAGTAATTATCTCTTTCCGTTCACTCCATAGTGAGTTTATGGCTACTACACTCTTAGCTCAAATGTCCTATATAAGCACTAAATTTTGGATGAAACAAATTCAAGCCAGTTTAACAGACTGCAGGAAAAATAAGACCAATTGCATTCCTTTGAAAGTAAGGTTTTATTCTGTGTGTGGTGGTTTTACCTTGCTAGGCAGCTGAACTCCACCACAACCGCTCTCTCACTCTCCCTCCTCAGAAGAGGAGGGGAAGAAGAAAAGGAAAGAAACAACTCACAGGTTGAGATAAGTATAATTTAATTAAAGGAAAAGGCCGTGTGGAAGTGCAAAAGAAAGAAATTACTCTCTGCTTCCCACCAATGAGCGATGCTTGAACACGTTGTTGAAGCAGGGCCTCAATGCATGTAGCCATTGTTCAGGAGGACAAATGTTTTCACAATGAGAGCTTCTCTCTTCTTCCTTTTTCCACTTTTTATTGCTGAGTGTGACTTCATATGTAATATGATATGGAATATCCCTTTGGTTGGTTTAGGTCAGCTGCCCTGGTGATGTTCCTTCCTCGCCTCTTGCTGACCCCCAGCCTACTGGCTCTGGGGGGGTTAGAGGGAGTCCTGATGCTGTGCCAGTATTGCTCAGCACAACTCTGGTGTGATACCAGTGCTGTTCTAGCTACAAGTGCAGAGCACAACACTGTATGGGCTGCTGCAGGGAAAGTTAACTTCATCCCAGCCAGACCCAGGACACCATGACAGTAAGGACTGGAGATTTTAGGAAGTAAATTATTTTAAATTTTATTTTGACTATAAAAATAACTTTATTTATTATTCTTATTTTCTAAGATTGAAAATAGTTTATGTATCTTTTTGAGAGGACTCAAATACTAGATTAAATACTTGATTAGCATTTAGCTGTAGAAGACCATCTTCTCTTAGGAGGAAAACAAACTCTTAAAACTTGAATTACATCACATAAAATACTATGCTGCATCCTCACCAACATGGTCACCAAGCGTGTTTGCAGGGCATCTCATATATCGTTGAAATGATCCTGTACATAAAATAGTTTTTACCTGTTTAGGCAACAGAAAAAATCTTTATTTAAACATCAAGAGAAGAAAAACAAATAAACAAACAAAAAAGCCATTTATTTAATATTTGATAACATCAGAAGAAACAAAGTGTACTTAGTGAGTTGATATGTTTTATGAAGCTTACATTGTAAAATTTGTGTAATACATTAGCCAGCAACTATATTGGAGAAATAACATTAATAGAAACCACAGACTGGTGAGGAACACATCCTGAGTGACCTCCCGTTTATTCAAGTGCACTCTGAGTTGAGTAAAAGCCTTTCCATTACTTGTGCAGTGCTACAAGGCCTGATGGAATAAGGTTATATTCTCAATATGACAGGGTATTGATTTGATGTTATTTATAGCAGTGTTTTAGAAGCATGTTTGTTTAACAGTGTGAACTTTTTTTCCTTTTTATAACTTTCATTGTATATATATAAGCACATGTACAATACATAAACAGCTAGTGTTCAATTCCCCTGTTGTGCCAGATCTCTAAAAACTGTAGCAACATGCTAGAGCTGCCTATTACTGAAGCTACTCCTTTAGTTCAAGTAGACGTTTGTACTCTGTGATTTAAGACTGAGATTTAAGATTCTCATTGAAAACTTCACTGAAGGACAATGAAAAAGGTCACTAAGTATTTTCTCATTTTTAAGGTTTTCATTCCAGAAAGCTTTCAAACAAATGTAACCCTGACTCAGTGAAGGCTTTCACTTGAAAATAGATTTTTTTTTTTCCAACCTTAGTTGGATCTCAGAGAATCTTAGATAAAATAGGTATATCATGTGGAAAGAAGGGTAGCTGAAGAGGCAGCATAACTTATTCCACTTTTCTAACTTACTACAAGTAATTTAAAACAAAAAGGCATGTCCCAAGTCCAAAGCAAAATACTCACTGCAGTAAAATTGAAATTAAAATTAAAATCTCCCTAAAAGTAATGTTAAAAAGCTTGTTAGTCAACATAAGTAACAATCTTTTGTTTCACCAAGTGGGTGGTCAAACACTGAAACAGATTATGAACAGAATGTTCAGATTATGTTCCAGAATGGGAACATTCTGGAATCTCTGTCCTTGGAGATACTCAAAACCGGACTGCACATGTAGGTAAGCAACCCAATGTAGTTGACTCTGCTTTGAGCAGGGAGCACCAAATGATCAACAGATTTTCTTAGCAACTTCAGTGTTGTTTTTTGTTTGTTTGTTTGTTTGTTTGTTTGTTTTAAGTGTTTCCATTGGGGAAAACAGCATCTTAAGTACCTGAATAGAATAAAAAAAAAAAAAAAAAAGACATATACCAACGTTGTAGCAGCTACTTATATACATCTTTTATTTTTTAATATTCCACAGTAGTAATGATAAAAAATTTACTTACTTCTCTGGAACTCAGAAGTTACATTTTTGCTATTGATTATTTTAGAAATTAGCAGGACCAGCTGAAGAGGCCAGAACAAACAGAACCAAAAGTGGGGATAAGCTAGCTAATTGTATATACAACTGCCCTAAAGTAACTGTTTCTTCTACACTATAGGTTGGTTGTGTTTTTTTTTTTTTTGTTTGTTTGTTTGTTTTAAACAAATAAGAACTTTGTTTTAAAGTCAAAATATTTCTTTAAAAATATTTACTGGGACATTTTTAACAACTTCGAAGTGAGCATTGAAATTTGAATATTTGTTCTTACAGAAGATCTTTAAATTAGAGGTTCATGAAGAGTCCATACATTTCACATTATGTTGCTATTTTTCCCAATATAAATACCTTAACAAAAAAAGAAATTGTCTTAAAATCAATCTTACATATAAATAACTAATCTTATATAAAATAACTAATATTAGTTATTAAAAAATAATAATAATGACATTACACAGTCTATCACTACATTAAACTGCTATCATTCTTCTGCAATTGCAGTTGTTTTCCAAAAACTTGTTACACATCAGCACTTAGGGTCTCCATAACAGTCCACCAATTCAATAATGAAATGAATGGGCACAAACAAAAGAATGTGATTGACTTATGAGGTTTTCTAAACTATGTAAGTAACCTGCATAAACACATGGAAATACATGAAGGTAACTGAACATCTTTCTTGCTCTCACTTTCTATTCTTTTCTTGAACTATCTCCGGTTTTTCAATCTTTCATTATTTATTTATTTTCTGTAGTTTAGACAACTTCACATTTATTTATTTAAGAAGCTTTCAGGTGGTATTTAATATCAATTTTAACATTGTTTTCTCTTGAGTTCTGGAAATAAATAAATAAATACAAATAAAATAAAATAAAATAAAATAATAAAATAAAATATAAAATAAAAAATACAAACATCACTACTGTTTTTTTTTTATCAACAGCTGTCTACTCTACTAATACTCATAAAGATGTTCTCCAAAGACCTCATTATTCAGATTTCATCAGGATTAATGATTTTTGAGATAAAGGACTAAACAGTTTATGTAATCACTTTTCAAAAAAGAGGTGTATACATAGTAAGAAATATGCTAAAAGCTTTCAGTGGAGTTTGGTTTGAAGACTCTGGAATTGAAATCCATAGAACAATGCTGAAGAAAGAACAAATAGCTTTTTGCATTGTCCTTCTTGTCCATAGCTAAAAACAGGAGTCCACATGCTGTTTGACTTTGAGATCTAGTTACACTGAAAACAAACAAACAGCAACAATAACAAAAAACAACATCAAGAACATCAAAATATGGCTTGAGAAAGAGCTCCTCTCTGCACCAAACTCTGGCTACAAATCAGGCTTGATTAATGAGGCTAGGAATCTTTTTCATTGCCTTTCTTACAAGCCATTGAATAATAGCTGAGCTATTGTACAGCCTAGCACAGACAGCAGCTCCATCAATCGTGATCCCCCAGCAAGGTAAATGAACATCCATGACCACTCTTTCTCCTGATTGTTTCCTTGACAACTCTAAAAATTTGTCACTGCCATGAAAGCATGAAAACAACACTAGAAGCTCTATATGTTTATTTCTTTTAAATTATTTTCAGTCTTTAAAGTTTTTGACTGGGCAATGAGAAGATTAAAAATAAAAATATTTAATTAAAAATATTTAGAGGAGATATTTTTATTGTTTTGACATAAGCACTGAAATTCAAGTATTCAGTGGAAAGCATGGGTATGTAAATGAAGTATTTCATATTAATTTGTCTAACAAGTTATTGAACTGTTGCTGTTCATGCCTGTTTTAGATAAATAATCTTATAGCAGAGCTGATCCTTCATAAGGTGCTGTCTTTGTTATGGACTATGGACTTTTCTCTCTCTTTTTTTTTTTTTTCCTAGAATAATTCTATTTTAGTCAAACTGTTGTGTAGCCACAAAGAAAGAAACAGGAAACATAAAATATAGGAAGAATTCTTGGAAGCGTGTGAAAGTAAAAAGCCTAGTAAGAAACAATCAGACAGTTCAAGGAAAAAAAAGTCTTCCTTGACTGACAACACAATAAGCTGCACAAATTGAACATAAAAGTTTCCTTCTCTGAAACACAGATGAAAAATAAATTTGGCACAGGTTTTTCTGATACATCTTTGTGTGGTTTAACATAGTACTAAGTCACATACCTATAAAATACTGCACATAAAAATATTATATTGACATTTAAAATTTAAAATATATTAAAACCTAATTAAAAAATAGTTTTACACTATTCAGTATTTCCCCTCAAATATGCAAGTCATATGCAAATACTTATCAAATTTTTCAGAATTTCTTTCCTTCCCTTGTACAAATCAAATTCCCAAAGCATTTCTATACTTTATCTTTGCCTCTGACATATTTATATTGCACATGTTCAACAGTAGAATATATATGCTAAATTAGATTAGTCCTGCTTTCGTGTAATAGTATCTGTATGAATTTGTACCTATTTATTTACAATACTGTGAAGAAGACAATTTTAATTAAAATGTAATGAAATTTAATGAAATTTTAATGAAAAAATGTTTTTATGTAAAAAATTGAATTCTTATGCAGAATCAGAGTTCATTCACTTTATTTTCTATAAATAAGGAAGCTGTGAATATTTACTTATTTACCAAAGAAAACCACAACATTTTAATTCAAATTCTTACATATACACTTAATTAAATCTTGTTATCATGTCTTATTATTTTCATATTTTTTTTATTATTTTCATCTTTGAGTGAGATACACTCACATATATGACATTACTTTAATCTTTCACTCTAGGAACAAAATTGAATAAAAAATAGTTATTGTTTTCAGATCAGCCAAATAAGCTATCTGAAGATTGTGTTAGAAGATGTGTTAGAACATATATATCGCCTCTAATATGCACACATTATGTGCTCAACAGACTAATAACTATGTACAACAAAGAATTGTACATAATTTTAAAATATGATTTAAAGTGATTTTAAAAATAATGGGCAATGAGGAGATCTTGGATTCTGCACTTTGGTCACAGGGAAATTACTAAGTGCCATTCTAAGATCCTGAAATGCACTATAATTTCAAGAGATTTTTAATAATAATTTCAGGAGATAGTTTCGGAAGATTGCTCAGGACCTCACTCGATGGATTTTGAAAATCTCCAAGGATGCAGTCACCCTTGGGATATTATTTTTTCCTATTTTTAAGTGGAAATTCCTGTATTTTAGTTTATGACCATCCCATCTTTTCAATTCTCAAAGCACCATTAAAAAGAATCTGGCTCCATCTTCTTTAATCTCCCCAATCAAGTATTGAGCGATTTTGATAAGATTCCTCAGAGCCTTCTGTTCACCAAACCAAACAATTCTAGCTCTCTCAGCTTCAGCATGTGTCAAATGCTTCAGTCTCTGAGGTATATTCATGGCATTTCTCTAGATTTACTCAAGTATATCCCTGTCCCTTGTATTTGTGAGCCGCGAATTTGAGTATTCGAAAATATAATACTCAATAAATGGTCTCGCCAGTGATAAGTAGAGGGGAAGAATAAACTGGTGTGTCCCCCAGCATATGTTGTTGTGTGACATTATTCTTTCCCATGTGCAGGACTTTGTATTTCCCTGGTCAAATTTTTCATGGTCAAATCCATGTCTCTCCAATTTAGAGACAAGGATATCATGGAGGACAGTGTCAAACACTTTGCACAAGTCTCATTAGATGATGTCAGTTGCTCTTCCCCCATCCACCAGTACTGTAACTGCATCATAGATAGCCAGCAGATTTTTCAGGCACAATCTGCCCTTAGTGAAGCCATGGTGGCTTTCACAAAATCACCTCTTAATTTCCTTATGCCTTATCATAGTTTTCCAGATCTTGCTAAATGATCTTGCCAGGCACAGAGGTGATACTGACTGGCCTGTAGTTCCCAGGGTCTTCCTTTTTTCCTTTTAAAAAATGTGGGTTTTGTTTCCCCTCTTCCAGTCAGTGGGAACTTCACAGTGGGAATTTTGTGCAAGGCAGTGTCAAAAGACTTACTAAACTTGAGATAAGCAACATCACTGCTCTCCCCTCATCTACTGAGCTAGTTATTTCATTGGATAAGGCTACTAGAGGCAGATCAAGCAGGATTTTTTTTTTTCATAAATATGTGCTGACTATAAAAATAAATAGGCCAAAGTCTGCTCTCTTATGTCCAGGGTCGTAATCCTGATGATCCTGAATTCCATCACCTGTTTCATGGTCACTGCTGCCAAGAGTTTTCACATATCCCACAAGTTCTTCCTTAATTGTAAGTCTGAGCACCTCTCCTTGTTGGCTCCTCTATCATCTGTGTCCGGAATTTGTCATCAATGCACTACAGAACACCCCTGGATTTCTTGTACATTGTTGCATTGCCCTTCCTGCAGTGAAGAGGCGAGGGTGAAGCCCCCTGTGAGAATCAGAGACTGAAAACATGAGATTTTTTTCCAGTTGTCTGAAGACAAAAAAAGGTTAGGACTATAAGGGTTTTCAGGGTAAGGGTTGTAAGGGTTTTTAGGGTTAGCGATTTAGGGTTGGTACGGGTAGGGTTAGGGGTAATGGTTAGGGTTGGGGGTTAGGATTAGGGTTATGGTTAGGGTTTAGGGTTAGGGTTAGCTCTGTTAAGGTTAGGGTTAGGGCTAGGGTTAGGATTAGGGATAAGGTTACAGTTAGGGGTTAGGGTTAGGGTTAGGGTTAGGGTTAGGGTTAGGGTTAGGGTTAGGGTTAGGGTAAGGGTTAGGGTTGGATTGGATTATAGTTAGGGTTAGGGTTAGGGCTGGGTTGGTTTAGGATTAGTGTTGGGTTGGGTTAGGGTTGGGGTTGGGTTGGGTTAGGGTTAGGGTTAGGGTCAGGTTTAGGATTAGGGTTAGAGTTAGGGTTTAGATTTAGGATTGGGTTAGGTTTAGGGTACCGGTTAAGTTTAGGGGTAGGGTTAGGGTTAGGGTTAGGGTTAGGGTTAGGTTTAGGGTGAGGGTTAGGGTTAGGGTTAGGGTTAGGGTTAGGGTTAGGGTTAGGGTTAGGGTTAGGGTTAGGGTTAAGTTTAGGGTTAGGGTTAAGGTTAGGGTAAAGTTTGGGGTAGGGTTAGGGTTAGGGTTAGGGTTAGGGTTAGGGTTAGGGTTAGGGTTAGGGTTAGGTTTATATCCGAGTTATGGTTAGGGTGAGGGTGAGGTTTAGGGTTTTGTTTGGGGTTAGGTCTTAGTGTTAGGCTTAGGGTTAGTGTTACGCTTATGCTTAGTGTTAGTGTTCATGTTCAGATAAGGGTTAGGATTAGGGTTAGGATTATGGTTAGGGTTAGGGTAAGGCTTGGGTTAGGGTTAGAGTTAGGCGTAGGGGTAGGGTTGTGGTTAGGGTTAGGGTTAGGTTAGGGTTGGTGTTGGGTTTATGGTTAGGCGTAGTGTAATGTTTAGTGTTAAGGTTAGGGTTAGGGTTAGGTTTAGGGTTAGGGTTAGGGTTAGGGTTAGGGTTAGTTTTAGGGCTAGGTTTAGGGATAGGGTTAGGATTACGGTTAGGGTTAGTCTTAGGGTTAGGTTTTGACTTAGGGTTAGTTTTAGGTTTAGTGTTACGGTTAGGTTTAGGGCTAGGTTTAGGGATAGGGTTAGGATTAGGGTTGGGATTATTGTTAGGTTTAGGGTTAGCAGTAGGGGTTAGGTTGAGGGTTAGGCTTAGGGGTTAGTTTTAGGGTTAGGGTGTGTTACAGTTGCCTAAAGTAACTAGGAAAATAATACTAACATTTCCGTTTTAAGAATACGTACGGCATTGAAGAGGCTTTCAGGGTAGGGCGTAGCTGCCTTACCTGAATGTTACCTAGCCTTCCAACTATAGATGCTATCGGACTGGGGGAACCTGGTGTGCTGACTCTAAGGAATAGTGCGGAGCACACAGTTGAGTGGAGACAGTTAGGTTAGGGTTAGGGTTAGGTTTAGGGTTAGATTTAGACTTAGTGTTATGGTTAGGGTTGGGGGTTCGGGTTAGAGTTACGGATTTATAGTTAGGGTTAGGGTTAGGATTAATGTTATGGTTAGGGTTAGTGTCAGGGTTAGGGTTAGGGCTGGGGTTAGGGTTAGATTTAGTGTTTAGAGTTAGGGTTAGGTTAGGGTTAGGGGTTAGGTTTAGGTTTAGGGTTAGGCAGTGTTATGGTTAGGGTTAGCGATTAGGGTTAGGTTTAGGGTTAGGGTTAGGTTAGGGTTAGGGTTAGGGTTAGGGTTAGGGTTAGGGTTAGGGTTAGGGTTAGGGTTAGGGTTTGGGGATTAGGTTTAGGGTTGGGGTTAGTGTTAGGGTTAGGGTTAGTGTAAGGGTTAGGTCTAGGTTTAGGGTAAGGGTTAGGGTTTAGGGTTCGACTTAGGGATTATTGGGGCAGGGTTAGGGTTAGTTTTATGATTAGGGTACCGGTTAGGTTTAGGTTTAGGGCTAGTTTTAGGTTTAGGTTTAGGTTTAGGAGTTTGGGTTACACTTAGTGTTATGGTTAGGCTTAGGTGTTAGGGGTAGAGTTAGGGATTTAGGGTTAGGGTTAGCGTTAGGGTTAGGGTTAGGATTAAGGTTAGGTTTACAGTTAGGTCTAGGTTTAGGTTTATGGTTAGGGTTAGGGTTAGTGTTAGGGTTATGGTTAGTGTTAGGGTTAGGGTAAGGGTTAGGGATTTAGGGTTAGGGATTTAGGGTTAGTGTTAGCTTTCGTGTTAGGTTTAGGTTTTGGTTTAGGGATAAATTTAGGATTAGGTTTAGGGTTATTTTTAAGGTTAGGATTAGCGTCAGGGGTTAGTGTTAGGGGTAGGTTTAGGTTGTGTTGGAATTTCCTCAAGTAACTAGGAAAATTAAACATTCCCATTTTAAAGAATACGTACAGCATTGAAGAGGCTTTCAGGGTAGGGCATAGCTGCCTTACCTGAACATTACCTAGCCTTTCAACCTTAGGTGCTATCCTACTGACGGAACCTGGTGTGCAGACACCAGGAGTGGAGACACTTAGGTTAGGCTTTGGGTTAGGGTTAGGGTTAGGGTTAGGGTTAGGGTTAGGGTTACGGTTACGGTTACGGTTAGGATTAGGGTTAGGGTTAGGGTTAGGGTTAGGGTTAGGGATAGGGTTGGGTTAGGGTTAGGGTTAGGGTTATGATTAGGGTTAGGATTAGGGTTAGGTCTAGGTTTAGGGTTAGGGTTAGGGTTAGGGTAAGGGTTAGGGTTAGGGTATGGATAAGGGTTAGGTCTAGGTTTAGGGTTTTGTTAGGGTTTACGGTTAGTGTTTGGGATAGGGTTAGGGTTAGGTTTAGGTTTAGGGTTAGGGTTAGGGTTAGGTTTAGTGTTAGGCTTTTGGTTATGTTCGGGTTAGGGTTAGGGATTTATAGTTAGGCTTAGGTTTATGCTTTGATTTAGGCTTAGGGCCAGGTTTAGGGTTATGTTAGGGTTAGGGTTTAGGTTTAGCTTTAGGGTTAGGGTTAGGATTAGGGATAGGGATAGGGTTAGTGTTAGGGTTAGGGGTTAGTGTTAGAGTTAGCGATTTAGGGTTAGTGTTATGTTTAGTGTTAGGGTTAGGTTTAGGGCTAGGTTTAGGGCTAGGGTTAGGATTAGGGTTAGGGTTAGGGTTATAGTTAGGGTTAGGGTTAGTGTTAGGTTTAGGGTTAGTGTTAGGGATAGGGATAAGGTTAGGGTTAGGGGTAAGGTTTGGTCTATGGTTACAGTAAGGATTAGGGTTTAGGGTTAGACTTAGGGATAGGGTTTGCTTTGTTTTAGGTTTAGGGTCAGGCTTAGTGTTGGGTTAGGGTTAGGGTTAGTGTTAGTATTAGGGTTAGGGTTAGGGTTAGGCTTAGGGTTAGGCTTAGGGTTAGGGTTAGGGTTAGGGTTAGGGTTAGGGTTAGGGGTTAGTGTTAGGGTTAGGGTGTGTTGCAATTGCCTAAAGTAATTAGGAAAATATAACTAACATTCCTGGTTTAAAGAATACGTATAGCATTGAAGAGGCTTTCAGGGAAGGGCATAGCTGCCTTACCTGAATGTCACCTGGCCTTCCAACCTTAGATGCTATTGGACTAGGGGAACCTGGTGTGCTGACTCTGAGGAATAGTGCGGACCACAGAGTGGAGTGTAGACACTTAGGTTAGGGTTAGGTTTAGGGTTAGCGTTAGGGTTAGGTTTAGGTTTACGGTTAGGGTTAGGGATAGGGTTACGGTTAGGGTTAGGGTTAGGGTTAGGGTTAGGGTTAGGTTATGGTTAGGGTTAGAGTTAGTGTTAGGGTAAGGGTTAGGATTTAGGGTTAGACTTAGGGATAGTGTTTGGGTTAGGTTTGGGTTAGTGTTAGGGTTAGGGTTAGGGTTTGGTTTAGGGTTAGGTTTAGTGTTCCCGTTAGGTTTATGTTTAGGTCTAGGATTAGGTTTAGGGTTAGGGTTAGGGTTAGGTTTAGGGTTAGGGTTACGGTTAGGGTTAGCGTTAGAGTTTGGGTTAGGGTTAGGGTTAGGGTTAGCGTTATGATTATGGGTTAGGGTTATGGTTTAGTGTTAGGGTTAGGCTTAGGCTTAGAGTTAGGGATTTAGGGTTTGTGTTGTGGTTATGTTTAGGGTTAGGGTTAGGGTTAGGTTTGGGGTTAGATTTAGTGTTAGTGTTAGCGTTAGCTTTAGGGTTACGTTTAGGGTTTGGTTTAGGGGTAGGGTTAGGATTAGGTTTAGGTTTATTTTTAAGGTTAGGGTTAGCGTTAGGTGTTAGGGTTACGGGTAGGTTTAGGTTGCGTTGGAGTTTCCTCAAGTAACTAGGAAAATTAAACTATCATTCCAATTTTAATGAATACGCACGGCATTGAAGAGGCTTTCAGGGTAGGGCATAGCTGCCTTACCTGAACATTACCTAGCCTTTCAACCTTAGGTGCTATCCTACTGACGGAACCTGGTGTGCAGACACCAGGAGTGGAGACACTTAGGTTAGGCTTTGGGTTAGGGTTAGGGTTAGGGTTAGGGTTAGGTTTAAGTTTAGGGTTAGGTTTAGGGTTAGGGTTAGGGTTAGGTTTAGCGTTAGTGTTAGGTTAGGGATAGGGGTTAGGGTTAAGTTTTAGATTTAGGTTTAGATTTACTGTTATGGTTATGTTTAGGGTTAGGGATAGGATTAGGGTTAGGATTAGGTTTGGGGTGAGTGGGTTAGAGTTAGGGTTAGGGTTAGGGTTAGGTTTAGTGTTAGGGTTAGGTTTAGGATAGGCGTTAGGGTTAAGTTTTATATTTAGGGTTAGGTTTAGTGTTAGGGTTATTTTTCGGGTTAAGGATAGGATTAGGATTAGGATTAGGTTTGGGGTGAGTGTTACGGTTAAGGTTATGGTTAGGGTGTGTTGCAATTGCCTGAAGTAACTACGAAAATGAAACTAACATTCAGTTTTAAAGAAGATGTGCAGCACTGAAGAGGCTTTCAGGGTAGGGCGTAGCTGCATTACGTCAGCGTTCCCTAGGCTTCCAATCTTAGTTGCTAGCACACTGGGGGAACCTGGTGTGGTGACTCTAAGGAAGTGTGTGGAGCACGGAGTGCTCTCCTATCTTTTGCGTATCTCTCCTATCTCTCCTATCTTTTGCCATTAAAGATATTGTTAATATTAATTTCATGAACATGAATTATAGTCCTCTGGTTGAGGTTAGAATTATGGAACCATAGGGTCATAGAATGGTTTGGGTTGGAAGGTGATGATCTGAAGATCATCAGATCCAACCCGCCTGGCACAGGGACACCTTCCACTAGATCAGGTTGCTCAAAGTCCCATCCAGCCTGGCATTAAACACTTCCAGGGAGGGAGCTTGTCCTGGTTTCAGGTAGGACAGAGTTAATTTTCCTCCTAGTAGCTGGCAGGGTGTTATGTTTTGGATTAGGATGAGAAGAGCGCTGATAACATGCTGATGTTTTAATTGTTGTAGAGCAATGCTTACACCAAGCCAAGGACTTTTCAGCTTCTCGCTCTGTCCTGCTAGCGAGCAGGCTGGGGGTGCAGCAGGAGCTGGGAGGGGACAGACCCAGGACAGCTGACCCAAACTGGCCAAAGGGGTATTCCATACCATGTGACGTCATGCTGAACAATATATAGGGGTGGCTAGCCGGGGTGGGGGGCGGCTGCTCGGGTATAGGCTGGGCATCGGTCAACGGGTGGTGAGCAATTGCATTGTGCATCACTTATTTTGTACACATTATTACTATTATTATTATTATTATTATTATTGTTATTATTTTTCCTGTCTTAATAAACTGTCGTTATCTCAACTCACAGGCTTCACTTTCCCGTTTCTCTCCCCCATCCCGGAGAGGGAGGGGGGAGGGTGAGTGAACGGCTGTGTGGTGTTTGGCTGCCAGCCGGGCTAAACCACAACAGAGCTATATAATAGAAACCAAAATAAAATTAAGTGATGCTTTCTGTTGTTAATCCATGAGATCTGTGACCTACAGATCTGGTCTGTTTAGTTTTTTACTGTTGGAAGCATTGATTAAAAACTTCATCTGGCTGTGAACTGAAATATGACTTTATCCTCAGTCACAAAATGTGGAGCTATTTGAAACTTCCTGCCTTCTAATCTGCATCCTTACTTTTGTACACACTTCTGTCTCCCAGGAGATTCTAGTTCATTGTAAAAGCAAACTGTCATTGTATGGAAGCAAATCTTCACCTGCATATATGTAGTGCACTGTAGTGAATTACATAGTAAATACAAATATTTATGAAGTCTGGCAGCATAAATATACAAAAAAAAAAAAGTGTAAAAGCACATCCACTAACACATATAGAATCAAAAAAGACAAAAATAAAATAGTTAGGTACTATGACTCTTCCTATAGAGATTGTAATTCCCTTACATATTTGTCTTAATTGACCTAATAAGAGTTTAGGCTAACAACCAAATTGCTTCATGTCATCTAAACTGTGGTAGCTGCCGTGTCTGCTTCTCTCATTCGTATAGCAAGTGGTTTACTAAAAAGATTCAGAAAAAGAAAGAAAAAACATTTAAATGATCCTTTTTTTCACAATAAATTTTAAGAATTTTTGTCTCAATCTTTTCTTACAACAGTTTCTCTGTTATGCATAAGAATCTTTCAGAAGAAGCAAAGGATAACAAACCAAGTTTATAGGGAAGTGACACTAGCTTTTTCTTCATTGTATGTGGGCACCTCGCTCTGGGACATTGTGGAGATCACTCTAAGTAGAATGGTCTCTGTCTGTAGTACCTTGAATAACAAGATAACAAGTTAGAATTCACAGCAGACAAAGACCAAAAAAAAAAAAAAAAAAAAAAAAAAAAAAAAAGTTCTGTTAAAGGTAGCTGAAACTGAAGGACTTCAGGTCTCAATGTATTTCTCTTTCCCAGTCCACTACAGCAGAATAGAGTCTAATTGGCTGGAATCTAAGTCACAGCAGGTTCCTCCCATCATAGCACAATGGATACTTGCAATTCTGTACTTCAAGGTGCAACTGGTGGTGGGGCTGAGGATGTATTCCTAATAAATGCACATGCATGCATGAACAGAGGTCATAGCAAGCTGCACAAATAGCACAGAGTACAAAAGCTTTACCAGCATTCATGTAAACACAGAGAGCACTCATGTAAACATGAACCACATGGGCCAATGTTGGGCACTGTCAGGCTGATCAGTCACTCTCATTTTCTTGATTCACAAGCATACCTGCATTCATAGATCCCTCAAATAATGGCACAAACTTTATATCTGTCCAATATCTATGCCAAGACCACATACCCCTTATCCACTCACTATCTCTAGCAGTGACACACATAGAAATTTCTGTCTATGCTATAGCTGTTCCTGAGACTCTGCTGTCTTCCAGTTTCCTCATACCCTGGTATCCTTCTGGGCAGCTGGACCCTTGATCTAAGGCCCCTCTCTGCAGATGCTTGTAATTGTAGTGTATATCCTACTCTGACTAGTCCAACTTGAAGTTTTCTAGCTGTTACACAGACACATATACACTCAAAACAGGGGGCTCTACCACACAGAAAAGTGTCAGAAATACTATTCAGTGAGAAGACAGGGCAAATTCTGTCAATCAGACGCAGGGACCTGTCAGAAAGGCAAAGAGAGGTAGAGAGAGAGTAAGCCAAGCAGGTTATCAGACCCTGCTTATGGTTGATCTATTCCTTTTATCTTTTTTCCCTTTATTTTCCAGTGGTTGCTGCTTCCTGTTCTACCTTACTCAATCCTTTTTCCTGCCTTTGGTCCTTCCCTGAGACATCCCATTTAAGTTTTGTACAGTACCAAAATTCATTTCCTCCGTGAGTTTCATAATAAATCTTATAGCCTTTTAGGCACTAATCCCATTTAGTTTGCATAATATTTCAAAGAGAGTTTATTTTCTTGACCATTTGATGAGCTTCACAATGGGGGCAATGGTCTAATCATTCTCTTTTGATGTTTTTTTTTTGGAGTAGCTTATTCAGTTCCTATGGTTCATGATCTGTCATTGTTCCTCTGATCTTTGCAGAGTCTCTGTGTTTAACTGTATCAGCCTTTAGTCAGAAAACATAACATTCTGTATAGGGAGCCAAGTATACAGTAACGTTGACAATAGTATTTACTTCATGTTAAAGCAATACCTCAGCCTGAGACACTGTATAGATCCTTCTACATAGAATGGCCTATGTGCGTGTCATGGCTTGAATCAGGAACTGGAATTCACAACAGACAGGAAACAATTGATCTTCGTAAAATGATTATGTCTGCCTGAATAAATTTCATATTGGGTGTTAGCACAGTGAACCAACATCAACATATTCTGCAACAATAAATCTTACCAAGAAAGACTTGTAACAGGAATCCCTTAACTGTCAGATCGGCCTGGGTTAATTAGGGTTTGGATCCTTCCACAAAACAAGCAGGGAGCAATATATTCTCCCACGTGCCTGGTGATAGGACGAGGGGGAATGGTCTAAAGTTGTGCCAGGGGAGGTTTTCGTTGGATATGAGGAAGAACTTCTTTAGTGAAAGGGTTGTTAGGCATTGGAATGGGCTGCCCAGGGAAGTGGTTGAGTCGCCATCCCTGGAGGTCTTTAAAAGACGTTTAGATGTAGTCCTTAGTGATATGGTTTAGTGGAGGTCTTGTTAGTGTTAGGACAGAGGTTGGACTAGGTGATCTTGGAGGTCTCTTCCAACCTAGACGATTCTGTGATTCTGTAATTCTGTGAGTCATCCACCAATCTGAGTACATAAAGCATGGCTTTTGTGAAAGACTGAGATGAAAGTGTACTAAGAACTGTTCTGAAAAGTTGTTACAGAAAACCTGTGTGATTCTGACAGAGCTCTCACTAACAATTTGCAGTGTAGTAACTAACAATAAGCTCAGAGTATTTAAACTCAAAAAAAGATTCCTTGTGTCTACACTTATATTTCCAATGAAGTACATATTTTTGTTGTTATCTGATTAAGGCTACTAAGAATAAACACAAAGTTCCGGGATGATCATGAAGGCTTTCAATGAAGACCTCATTTTCAACTGAAAAATGCTTTTTAGTGCTACTCACAGTATGCAAAAATGAACAGGAAAATTGTGTTTAATAATTCTTTCAAGTCTGTCCTCCATTTCCCTTTTTAAGGCATTTTTTTGATGTTTTCAGTACACGTTCAAGATAGAGTTTACATTTAGTAAATGTGTGCTATATTTTGTCTGTAATTGAGCCCAAATTAACCTGTTGCTTACATTTTTATGGAAACCTATACTTCAGTTAGGCTTATGGGTATACCACAGATAAGCTTAAGGTCTATAGTTAGCTTCTTACCATACGGATGAACTTGATGATGAAGCACAGCCCATAGCACCTATTCTTATTAAGATGTCTCATCACAGACTTAGGTCAGGTAACTTGGCTTCTGGTTCCATAATGTAAGGTCCCACCCAGTGCCACAGAGCAGCGAATACTGAGCAGCATCCTGAGCTCTGGCTGATATGCTTGCATGTCTGCGTAACCGTGGATAATATGCTGGCATATGAAGTGAAGGTTAATGTCTGTCTAAGCCATGTCTCATAGGATACAACAAAAATACACCCAGATATAATCATCTGAGTCCTATTTCAATCAGCTTTTACATTATACTGCACACCATGTTTTCTGAGCATGTGATTCAGCTAGACATCAGTCAGACTTTATCGAGCCCAGGTATAGCTAAGAAACAGGAAAAAAAAAAGAGAAGAAAACCCCAAATCTTACAAGTCCTTTCAGTTTTTCTGAGCGTCATCACTATATATTCAATTCTATGAACATATACACATTACATATATGTAGATGAATTTATATAGTTTTTTCTTCCTCATTTGAGAGCAACAGGATTAATTAAAAAAAATACTAAATAACTTTTTTTTTTCCCTCCAGTTAGAAATTATTTCTTGATGAAAGAAAAACTTTGAGGTGAAAGAACATTATTGCATGAGTTGTTTTGGCAACAGAAACACAGCACTTAATATGCATATTAATAAGCAGCTTCACGTGGAGAAAGTTATTACAACAAATGGAAAGAGCCTCAGACTTGTTAGCAAAAAAAAAAACACCCTTTCTTTAAGTAAGTGCTCTACAGCTACAATAGTTATTTTTGGTCTCAGAAAGGAGGAAAAGAACTTTCTTCATTTTTGAAGTATAAGCAAGATATTAAATCCAGAACAGTGGCACTCTCCAGGAGAACATATCAATAGAAAAAATATAATATATATTTTAAACATGGCTTGAGTTTATATCAAACCTCGGTGAAAAATCAAATTCCCAAATATAGATGCCTCAAAAACCATTGAAAGTGGTGATCAATGCTTTTCAACCAAGCTGGTAGTCTGTCATAAGTGGGGTACCCCAGGGATCAATCCTAGCTCCCATGCTATTCAACATCTTCATAAATGATCTGAATGATGGGACTGAAAGCACCCTCAGCATATTTGCTGATGACAATAAACTGGGTATTGAGGTGGACACTTCGGAAGGGTGAGCCATCTTACAAAAAGACTTGTAGAGTGAGCAAGGAAGAACTGTATGAAGTTTAACAAAGACAAGTGCAAGGTCCTGCATCTTGGACAACATAATCAAAGAAGATTTGTGTAGGTGGGGAGCAGCCTTGTTGAAAGAGAGTTGAGGGTCCTTGTGGACAACAAGTCAGCATGTCAGCAGCATTCCACTTCAGCCACGGAGGCAAATCAGATCCTGTGTTGCATCTGCAGGGCTTTGTTAACAGAGATAGAGATGTGATCACCCTACTGTACTCAAATCTTGTCAGGTTGCACCTCAAGAACTGTGTCCAGTTCTGGTTTCCACAATTCAAAAAAAGACACAGGTAGAGAGGGCCCAAAGGAGGGCTACAAAAATGTTCAAAAAGGTGGAGAACCTGCTTTATGAGGAAAGACTAAAGCAGTTAGGTCTTTTCACCCTGGAAAACAGGACGCTCAGGGAAGACCTCATCACAGTATTCCAGTGTTTGAAGAGTAGCTACAAAGAGGATGGAGTATCCCCCTTCACATGGAGAAGACAAGGGACAGCAGGTACAAGCTGAACCAGGAAAGGTTTCATCTTGACATAAGAAAGAATTTTTTTACAGTGAAAACAATCACTGGAACAACCTCTCTGGAGACATTGTAGAATCCCCATCACTGGAGGTTTTCAAGGTGTGACTGTACAGGGTGTAAGATAATTTCATCTAGGCTCCCTTTTCCCATGAAAGTTTGGAGTAGATGATCTTTTTCAACCTGAGCTGCTCTATGTTTCTATGATTCTATTTTTTATCTTTATAACTACAAGAATTACAATGCAGTGGGATTGAAATTAGTGTTTTTTTTTTTTTTGTCTCAGATATAATGTGCAAGATGGAAAGCAGAAGACTAATGAAAGAAGAAACATTTTTGTGCTTCTCCATAAAGTCCTACACAAGAATATTTTGCAATTCTCAGTTAAGATTTAGTATGAAAGACTGACCTTTCTCAGAAATTATGAACTTGACTGTTTATCCCACCAGTTGCTGACCTCCTCTAAAATAAACTTTGAAACACCAATGACAATTGTTTAGGTCTTGCAGAAGCTGCAGGTTTAGATGGAGAAACACTGGGGGAGAGTATGTAAAGCTGAGAAAAAAAGGACACTGAAATTAGTTAATAGCTTCAACAATGCAGAATATAAGAAAGGAAAGAAAAAAAAAAAGCAAATTTAGCTTCAATGCTGAATAATAAAGTCTGTGAATATTCAGTTAATGAAAATCTTTAAATACTCAGTTCATAAATATCTAAACATAATAAAATTAGGCAGAAAACATAAAAATAGAGTCCTCAGGAGTCATCAAGTAAGAATTTGTCAAGAATTGACTGTATGAAAATAATTTTGTTTAGTGAAAACATAACAAAACACAAAAAACCTGGCAAAACTCATAAAACAAATAATAAACCTCATTTATCTTGACTGTAGAGGAACTCTACTTCCAAATGACATTTTCATAAACAAAACAACAACAACAAAACAAAAACAATGCTGATAAAGTAGATGAAAAAAAGAAAAGGTGGGCTTATAATCAGCTGAACAACTTGAAGTGCTATCAGACTGTATTTCTAATGTGGATTCACAGGGACCTATGCTGGAACTTGTTTTGTTCAGTGTTTTCAGCTGTAATTTGGATAGAATTAGAGAGTGCACTTAAACCTTTTTAAATGACATCGAACAGTAGGGATCTCAAGCACTCTGGAGTGCAATTTTAGAATTCAAAATGATCCTGATAATATGGAGAAATGGTCTGAAGTCAATAAGGTGAAATCTTAAATGGATAAATCCCACCACTAAGCAGAAAAAAAAATAATCAAATGTGTAAGTATGAAATAGAGAATGGACAACTTGCATCAGATCTGGAGAAGAGGATGTGGCAAATGCCGCACATCTTATATTTAATGTAAATAAATAGTATCACGCTTTCACAAAAAAAAGCATTTGTCTCCATAACATTTTAACACGACTTTCAGGAAATGTTATTCTGCCCTCCTCAAAGCATTTTTGAGACCTGGAATGTCTCCATTTTGAGTCCACACCTGCAGATACATTGGGAAAACTCATGGAAATTATCAAGATAATAAGCCCAGAAGAGATTAGTTCCTGGGATTACAATTCTTTGTTCTGCTTTTTCCACTTTTGTTAGGTATCAAACAAAATAACTCTTCAACATGATAATATTCTCTATATCTAAGAGCTAACATTTCACTTTGTCCCAGTTGTCCTTCAGTTTCACAGTCCTACAGATAGGTGTCCTTTGATCAACATTAACTAACCGAATTGTTTTTTCTAAATTACCTTCAACTCTCAAAGTGTTTTGCTGCAAATTGAAATTACACCTTTAATCAGTAACTGTCATTTATTTCTGCCTGAGAACAGTTTTCCAACATAACTTTTCATACTGCTTCATGCTTAACACATAATGTCATATTTACCATAACTTTTTACCTATTTTTTTTATGTTCCAGCTTTTCAAGGACTGGCATTCAAGAAGCATGTGGTACCTAGGCATTCAGTTTCTGTATCCTGCTTACAAAAGCTTCTATTGCCGATACTGAAGAGGAATCAAAGTATAATGGGAATCAACTACTATGACGGAAGGGAATATATTACCGGTTAATATCAAAATTACTAAAGACTACTAAAAACATCTTTCCCCCATCCACCTTCCACCTTCTTCACCTTCTTTTATGCATCGTTGTCATTACCTGCCTTCCTCCTACCCCTCCCCCCCCCCCCCCCCAGTCATCCTTGCCCTTGCCCTGAGTGTCACAGGCTAATGGGGAATGGGGGCTGCGGTCAATCCCTGGTGCTTCGTCTCCATCTCTCCTTCATAGTCACTCTCTTCCCCTGCTCCACGTGGGGTCCCTCCCACAGGACGCTGTCCTTCCCTTCCCGAACTGATCCTGCGGGGGCTTCCCACAGCCAGCAGCTCTTCAAGAACTGCTCCAACATGGCTCGGTACCATGGGGTCCCTCAGTCAGGAGCAAACTGCTCCAGCATGGGTCCCCCACAGGCGGCAGCGCCCCCCAGACCCCCTGTTCCTGCGTGGGCTCCTCTCCATGGGCTGCAGCTCCGGCCCGGGGCCTGCTCCTGCGGGGGCTCTCCATGGGCCGCAACCTCCTCCAGGCCACATCTACCTGCTCCACCGGGTGCTCCTCCATGGCCTGCAGCGTGGAGATCTGCTCCATGTGGGACCCATGGGCTGCAGGGGGACAGCCTGCTCCACCAGGGGCCTCTCCACAGGCTGCAGAGGAACTTCTGCTCTGTGCCTGGAGCACCTACTGCCCTCCCACTGCACTGACCTTGGTGTCTGCAAGGCTGTTTTGCACTCCTAGCTCTCCCAGCTGCTGTTGCGCAGCAGGTTTTTTTTTTCTTTTTTTTTTTTCTTTTTTTTTTTTTTCCTATTCTTAAATCTGCTCTCACAGAGGCACAAACAACATCGCTTATTGGCTCGTCTCTGGGTAGTGGTGGGTCCCTTTGGAGCCAGCTGAAACTGGCTCTTCTCTAATATGGGTCAGCTTCTGGACTCTTCTCACAGATGCCATGCCTTCAGGTCCTCTCTATCAAAACCTTGCCACATAAACCCAATACATTATGCTAGCATGTTTTTTAAGAACCCTAACCCACTAAACTCTCTGCACACTAGAATCTCCAACTCATATGACTTAATCTTTCAAAATATTTCAGTTATTTGCCTGTAAACTCATGTTTCCATTTTTGCTATCCACACATGGTCAGAAGCCTACTGTTTCAAAGTAATTAGTACCTGCTTCTTGCAAGGTTTTGTGTAAGAGATATGGCCAAAGGGGGATGAGGGTGGGTGAGGGTGAGGGGTGGAGGGTTGGGGGGAGAAGAACTAGGAGGATAGAAAACTCAGCTGGAATGGGAAGAACAAGGGAGGAGATCAGATCCCAGTAGTTTTGTCAGTAGAGTGTTTTATGTCTTACATTAGACCAACATTAGATAAAAGTAGCAGGGACCAAACTTCAGAATATTTATTTTCTTAGATAAGAAAAATATATAGGTTATAATTAGAATTTGCATAATTGTTCTCCTCCAGATCCCATGAAACATATAATCTTAGCTACACAGTACTGAAATTTAAACAGAAGTGATGGACACAACCTGTAGAGGACCTGAAGGTCCTTCTAAGCAGTTCTTTTGAAAAGTTACTAAAAAGATGAATACTAATGCCATCATCACAATGTCTAAGACGAGGACTAGATTCTGTGTTTTTTCATCTACTGCTTTCTATTGGTCATCTCTAAACATCTTGTTCAATGACTGAGAATATTTAAGCCAGTTGAGTTCCTTCTTCACATAGGGAGCATTTATGTTTATACTTAGGATATTACATTTTCTTTTAGTTTGGATCAGAATGTAGTTTCTGGAGCAAATCTCCTGGATTTCCTCATTTACTGTACTGCTGTGCTTTGATTTGCACTGCATACTGATCTTGGAGCCTGAAAACTGCATCTTGCAGTCTAATATAAAATTGGACTGAACTGAATGGGCTCCAACCATTGGACAGATAAAGCTCTCTGAGAGGCTTATACTCTACAGATCTAATCCTATCACACTGCACTATTTTCCAGGGTAAACATTATATGTATTTTAACAGTTCCCTGTGCAAATTAGGGGTTCTTGAACTGACCTGAAGCAGGCTAGTCAGAAAATAACATTGCCATATCAAACACATTACAGGAAAGGTGAATCTGCTTTAGATTGGGATATTTTCAGATGCAACAATCCTAGAGGCCACAAAAGTACCTAACATGGATATTGAAATGCTTTCACACTGAAGAATGATAGGAGTGCTTAAGATTCTTGCTGAATCGGGGACCCTGTAGTCTAGCATATCCCTTAAATATCATGTAAATTAAAACAAACAAACAAACAAACAATGACGACAACAACAAAACCACAACAAATAAAACCCACCTTCTTTAATGCTGTAGACTGCAAACTATTTAAATGAGTTTTAGATGTCTATAATACCTTTGACCTAGGCAAACTGAATACATTCTGGATGTGTCAGACCCTCTGCGCAAGTATTTTATGAGATTGCTTACATCTATGATACAGCCACAGCTTCAGTGGCATTTATCACACACTAACATTATAAACATATAAAGGTCAATTTGATAGGCCTGAAGTCTAGAGCAGAAATGATATTTCCTGTATTTTCATTAGGTTTTAATAAGATTTAGGAATCTTGTGTCCGTATCACTATAAACACCAATTCAATTTCCTTGCAGTAGCGATAACCTGGTGAAAAGATATTACTCAAAAGGAGGCCAGAGACATACATAGGGGTAGAAAATGAGTTATAGTCACGATAATCGTTGTACATGAGTACATGACAAGGATTTTCAAATATTTCCCATAAATTACCCACTTGAGTAGCCAAAATAAAAGATCCTCAGATATTTTCAAGACCTCAGAGAATAAATTCCTAAGCAACCTAGTCTGATCTCATAGCTGAGCCAACTTTTAGCAAGAGGTTGCAATAGAGATCAACCTGAATTATTCTGTGATCCATCGTAACAGGAGCTGCAGCAAAATATTCCCTGACAGCAAATTTCTTGTGCGTACAAAAACCTGAAATACAGAAAGGAAATGCAGAAACTAAACACCCTTTTATCTGAAATAAAATGAAAGGGTGCAACCTTCAATTTACCTCTAACTCAGTCACTATGGTATGAAATACAATATCTCACATTTAATCCTTTACATGTTATTAACAATACCAAGTTTCACATGCACATTTCCTATAGACTTCCTGTTAACATTAGAAAAAGTGTTTGATGAACAGCTTTAGCCAGCTCTTATCTTAATAAAATTGTATTGTATATTTTTATTTGGTAAACCAATAATCTTTGAAAAGAGAAATAATGTGTTTTGTTGTTGTTTGGTTGTGGTTGGGCTTTGTGTTGTTTGGTTGGTTGGTTGGCTGATTGTTGGTGTGTTTTTTTTTGTTGTTGTTGTTGTTTTTTGCTTTCGGTTGGTACCATTTTTCTTCTCATGAAATACCATTAATTCAACAAAAATGCAAAAGTGGCAATAACTTATACAATAATATTTCATTACTAGATGTGCTGTAAGCAGGCTATGTAGTGTAATCAGAGTTACACATTGTTCTCATCTGTTCAGAACACTTACATAATATGTATTTTAAAAGTTTTATAAGAAAGGATAAATAAATTATATTTCCAGAAAATATTTTTCCTTATTTTCTAAGAAATATGCAGGAATATATAGTACCTACAGTCTCCATGCCAAAATAGCTTTTCATGGTGTGTTTGCTAGGAGGAATACCAAGAGAACTAGACAGAATAAATATGAATGTTCAAGAAAAAGTAACAAAATTGTTCTTCAGATACTTTCTTAAATAAAATAAAAATACAGCAAAAAAAAAAAAATCCAACAAGAAAAAACCTTCAAGCTTTCATGAATATGGGTTTTATTTTTACAGTTTTATTATACATAAAGTTCTTTTATTGAGAACAAAGGAGTCCAGGAAGCCTGGGCACTCTTCAAGGAGGAAGTCTTAAAGGTGCAGGAGCAGTCTGTTGCCAAGTGCTGAAAGAGGAGCCAGTGGGGAAGACTGGCCTGCCTGAGCAGAGAGCTTTGGCTGGAACTCAGGGGAAAAAAAAAAAAAAAAAAAGAAAAAAAAAAGAAAAAAAAGAGAGAGAGAGAGAGAGAGAGAGAGAGAGAGATTATGACCTTTGGAAGAAGGGCCAGGTCTCTCAGAAGGACCATAAAGATGTAGTGAGGTTATGCATGTAGAAAATTAGAAGGGCAAAAGCCCAGCCGGAATTTAATTTGGCTACTGCTGTTAAAGACAATTAAAAAAAAAAAAAAAAAAAAAAGCTTCTGTAGCATTAGCAACAAAAAGGAGGACTAAGGAAAATCTCCATCCTTTAACAGATTTTGAGGGAAACATAGTGACAAGAGATGAGAGGAAGGCTGAGATATTTAATGCCTTCTTTTCCTACGTTTTTAGTAGTAAGACCACTTGTTCTCCAGGTAACAAGCCCCCTGATATGGAAGACAAGGATGGGGAGTGGAATGAAACCCACTCTAACCTAAGTAGAAATGATTAGTGACCTGCTGCAACATTTAGATGTATACAAGTCTATGGCATCAGATGGGATCCATCCTCAGGTACTACGTGGGCTGGCAGAAGTGCTCACCAAGTTGCTTTCCAAGTTGCTTTCGTTTATCAGCAGTTCTGGCTATCAGGGGAAGACCCAGTTTCACTGGAGGTTAACAAATATGATACCCATCTACAAGAAGGGCTGGAAGGGAACTACAGACCTGTAATTTTGAACTTGGTGCCAAGGAGAGTTATGGAACTGATCATCTTGAATGCCATCACCTGGCAAATACAGGACAACCCTTCAGGCGTTGCGATTTGCAGAAGAGAATCTTCTGAAATAGCGTTAAAGTCGGACCAGAGCTAGGATGCCATCGATGTGCCAAAAAAAAGCTTTCATTTACGAGTGTCTCTTCCGAAGCCCATGACCTGGCACACTCCAGGCAGAGATGGTACAGTGCCTGCAGGGGTGATCAAGGCATGAAATTTGGACAGCTGTCCAAAGATGGGGCACTGTGCTTCCATGTCAGCCTGAAATCTAGATGTCTTTTGCTGCTTGGCCGGAGGCTCATGGATGCCTGTTGGCCACCGGCAAAACGTGGAGCAAACTTATTTGAAGGCACTGGGGTTCTTCAGCACTATGCTGCGGGTCCGGCAAAACATTTTCAGATGCTGGCAGACAGGTGTGGTGTCTAATTGCTGTTTTTTCTTGAATGCAGATGCGTGACACCAGCATCAAAACTTATCTGCAGATATCATTAGGAAGCATTGTAGCAGCAAAAGAGCATCACTTTCTAGGTTCAATTCAATTGTCTAGAGTACTGTAGCAGTTTCTAAACATCTGTGTATGAATTGCAAAACATTGCCTTTTAGAATGGCAAATCTGCTTGTGATAGGTTTACTTCATGTAGCTGATTAAAGACATTGCTTAGGACCTGATGAATGCAAGAAGATGTCTAGAGATCTGAAAACATTACCAAACATCGATGGCTACTGAATGGGTCAACAAGAAGGCTTTTGCGTTGCCTTTGCCACAATCTGTGCTATCTCTCATTTATTTTAAATACTTTTCAACTTAGGACCTTACACTTTCAGTACAACCAGCTGGACTGGCCAGCAGTTGCCGCTGCAGTTGCAGGCTTAATTGCATTTATACTTTTACCTTTTTTGAGTTCATACTTGAAAAAGTCATCAACCAGGGTCTAATTGTGCCCCTGATTTACCAGCATCTTGGACAATTTTCACCTGACTGTTGCAAAAAATCTGATGTGAGATCTACTGCTCCATGCTGAAACAGATAAAGCATTAAAGGAGGACTTTAAATCAGGCTAATTAAGAAAAAAAAAACATTGAAGTTCAAACCGAACCCAAGAGTGTGGCCACCTTTTTTCATTCAGTTTCAGCCCTAAAGGTATTAGATTTTGTAAAAAACTCAAATACTGTGTGAGAACAACATCAAAAGTGCTGCCATCAGGTTTCACCTTGAGTACCCTTTTGATTCACCCTATGACCCCTGAAGCTGGAGTCTTTAAATGCCCTGCACAGGTTTCTTGCAACTGCTTTTGTCAAGCTGGACTTTTTGTTATTAAAAGCTCGAGGTCCTAATTAGTTGGAAGGACAGAGAGAGGCGGAGGTGTGACTTTAGGAGTGCAACGCAAAGCCGTTCTATATTGCACGTTTTTGCCGAGCCATCGAGGATCCAGAATTAGTTTCGGTAATGTTCTCCACATCTGTAGAATTGAATTTCATCCAGGCATCTGTATAATTGATTTTGACATAGTAAACCTACATAAAGCAATTTGCCATTCTCGGCAACTGTTTGCAATCCATACACAGAACATTCTCTGACTACTTTTACTCTAGAAATTGGTTTGAACCTAGAAAGCTTGATTCCTTTCTGCTACAATTTTTCTTCATCCTTATCTGCAGTAAACCTGCTGGTGTCACTTCTGCGAGCCAGCAAAGATCCAGAAGCGACACGCAAGGCATCGAGGTGAAGCCTTAATTGGGGCCCAATAGGACTCTTCACAGCTTTGAGTCAATCTGCTAAAGACCCCAGGCCAACTGATAAAATGCCTGCTCCATTGAGGATTCTGCACATTGCCACAAAAAGGCTTGCCATGAGCCTTTTCCAAAGCAGACCAGAGGAGGAATGCCTAAGGACACGTGCCCCAGTTCTGCTTGTCCTGTCCAATACAGCTTTATGGAGCCCTGCATACTTTTGCATCTGCCTGGAGTTGTCCACGTCTGGGCTGCCGGAAAGAGGACACCTATGCAAATCTGGTTTGCCGCGGGCACATCAGATGGCATGTGCCCTGGTCCGACGACAGCAGGGAGGCCCCAGGGCCAGCAGCCTTTTGGGCAAGGGACAGCAGCAGCAGCGAATGTATGGGAGAGTTATCAATTACTTTCTTCAGCATAATGGCTCCACGAAGGTTCCCCGGGCAGGGAGTGCAACCCCCTCCATTTAGGGAACTACTTTCCAGAAATCAGAGCATTTCTCATGATACATAGAGTTCGGGAAAGTGATGCTTTCCGACAGAAAGCCATTAAGCTTGTAAACGCTTGGAGCCAGAATTTTATTGGACTTTCCTGGCTGCAGGAAAAGGGTCACTTGGAAGGATGCAAAGGCCTAGCTTAATCTGGAGACCAGCTTTTGCCGGCATTGAAACTGCTTTCTGGTTCCTAAACTTGAGCAAAATTTAAAAAGGGCCTCACCTACTGACATTCCTAATGCTGCAGCCATCTTTTAGGCCCCTGAAGAAAAAAACTGTTCAACCTGCAAAGCCTCTGCCTGCACTTATTCTTTTTTTTGGAAGATTTTGAGGCCGGGAGCTGAACGCAGCCCTTCTCCCGCTGCCTGCGAGCCCAATTGGTTTTAAAATATGTCTTCCTGGAATACCAGCTATTGGCGGTTCACCTCAATTCAGTGCAAGACTACCTGGGGACTTTTGAGAAGTCATTGGGGGATGAGAAGTTTATCATGGAAATGAAAGTTAAAGTGCCTTTGGGGCGGAAAGAAAAATACAAACATCTCCTGCTGGATTTATTTTGTTTTGTGAATGCATTTAGGGGAAAGTCTTTTATGAAAGCCTGCCAGAATAGAATGCCTGCAGCTCTGAACCGTTTCTGGCAACTGCAGAATCCTTTTGGAAGGCGCTGCTGGCCTCCTGCAAGCGGCATAAAAAAGTAAAAAAAGAGCTGCCTGAAGAGAACCATCTATTACCTTGCAATGAACAATGCATGGAAACTGTAAAGGATCCAAGCAGCCACAAAGGTCTACAGAAGCTGGCCCAACTGGGGAAAAACAGCTGAGAGCTTGTCATTTCCACCTTCAGTGATAAGTTGATTTTCCAACAGTTTTGGAATCATAATCATAAAAAAAAAAACACACCGTGGCTGGATTCCCTCCCTTCTGGTTCATCTTCAACACATTCTGTTGGAACCACAAACCCTGAAAAAACCTTCCTCAAGAGATCAGAAAAATGTAGCCACTCTATTGTTGCAGCTTCCTTCCCCCAGCTCATGAAGCTATCGATTTCTCTATGTGCACTGAAAAGCCTAGGTTTAAGAGTTATGCTGCAGAATAAATGGACATAAAGTAAGAACCATGTGTCCTGATTTTTGCTGCATCTTTGGGGCACAATATATCAAACTTCTTATATGCACCTTTTTATTTGGATCTTCTGTTAGCAATTATCAAACACAAGGCTTGAAAAACTGTCTCCCTGTCCTAGCTATAGATATAGCATCTTCTTTAAAGATTTGTTATGGAAGCAACAGGACCTTTCTTGAAAAGGAAAATATGCCATGATATCACTGTGAATTGATATGGTTGACAGTCCATGCCAACATCTAGATTGAAACCTAGTCAGTCATAAAGCTGGGAGGACTGTTGTGGTTTAGCCCGGCTGGCAGCCAAACACCACACAGCCGTTCGCTCACCCTCCCCCCTCCCTCTCCGGGATGGCGGAGAGAAACGGGAAAGTGAAGCCTGTGAGTTGAGATAAAGACAGTTTATTAAGACAGGGAAAAGAATAACCATAATAATGATAATAGTAATAATAATAATAATAGTAGTAGTATTAATAGTAATAATGTGTACGAAATAAGTGATGCACAATGCAATTGCTCACCACTCGTTGACCGATGCCCAGCATATCCCCGAGCAGCCCCCCCCCACCCCGGCTAGCCACCCCTATATATTGTTCAGCATGACGTCAGATGGTATGGAATACCCCTTTGGCCAGTTTGGGTCAGCTGTCCTGGGTCTGTCCCCTCCCAGCTCCTGCTGCACCCCTAGCCTGCTCGCTAGCAGGACAGAGCGAGAAGCTGAAAAGTCCTTGGCTTGGTGTAAGCACTGCTCTACAACAATTAAAACATCAGCATGTTATCAGCGCTCTTCTCATCCTAATCCAAAACATAGCACCCTACCCGCTGCTAGGAGGAAAATTAACTCTGTCCTACCTGAAACCAGGACATAGTGTTAGGCCAGAGGTTGGACTAGGTGATCTTGGAGGTCTCTTCCAACCTAGATGATTCTGTGATTCTGTGATTCTGTGATTATGCTTCTTTAATTTTAACCATACTGATTCCTGTAGTTAATCGTGAAAACTGACAC
Source organism: Cygnus atratus (assembly GCF_013377495.2). Classification (NCBI taxonomy): domain Eukaryota; kingdom Metazoa; phylum Chordata; class Aves; order Anseriformes; family Anatidae; genus Cygnus; species Cygnus atratus. The sequence goes on along the minus strand of NC_066362.1, from coordinate 157,485,609 downwards.
GTATATTCTGAGAAGAAAAAACAGCCTCTGTTTGCAAAGACAAGCTTATTATGTAGGTCAGTGAATGATTCACAGTAAATTATTTATCAAGGGAATTCAGTATCTCATGGTGCGTTTTCTCAGAGCAAATTACCTGTTTCATTTTGAATACATTTATAAGAAACTATATAAATATTCTTGTTCTCTGGATTGCTTATATTTATGACATTTATTTTTGTATGATATTGAACTCTTCACCTGAGGCAGAGGTAGCAATAGTTTGAAGCTCCAACAAGGATGCCACCTTTGTAAGCCGTGAAGGTCTAGGGACAACCTCTGAGAATCAGGCTGTCTGGACATAACTACGTTTCTAGATCAAATTAGTGTTAGCATACTATTTTAATAACTTTACTTTTCCTCTGCTTTTTCTGTTTCCTTAAAGTATGAAAAAGTATCTTACAGCAGCAGATATTTAGGTTTTAGTAATCAGCACCATCAACTCTATATAGGATCCCAAACTCTTGAAAAGCCATTTAGAGAAAAATTAAAAATAATAATAAAAAAATAAAAATTATGCAGAGACAAACTAGTAACTTAGTGTAGCACACACATGTTTTCTGAAAAGACAAGTCAACCCTTTAAGATATCACCTTCCTTTCCTCTGCATCGTTTGACTGCCCATCCCTGTTCTCCAGGTCTCAGGAAGGGACATTGCAGAGTTTTTGAGGAAGCTGATACTGATCACTCAGTAACTTCAGTTCATAGAATCATAGAATCATAGAATCATGGAATCATAGAATGGCGTGGGTTGAAAAGGACCTTAAAGATCATCTAGTTTCAAACCCTGGTCAGGGTTGCCAACCACTAGAGCAGGCTGCCCAGAGCCGCATCCAGCCTGGCCTTGAATGTCTCCAGGGAGGGGGCATCCACAACCTCCCTGGGCAACCTGTTCCAGTGCCTCCCCACCCTCTGAGTGAAAAACTTTCTCCTAATATCTAAGCTAAATCCCCCCATGTTAGTTTAAAACCATTCCCCCTTGTCCTATCACTATCAACACATATAAGCAGATGTTTCCCCTCCAGTTTATATGCTCTCTTCAAGTACTGGAAGGCCCCAATGAGGTCTCGTGGAGCCTTCTTTTCTCCAAGCTAAAAGAGCCCCGTTCCCTCAACCTTTCTTCACAGGAGAGGTGCTCCAGCCCTCTGGTCATCTTAGTAGCCCTCCTCTGGGCCTGTTTCAAAAGCTCCACATCCTTCTTGTGCTGGGGGTCCTAGGCCTGCATGCAGTATTCCAAGTGAGGTCTCACAAGAGCAGAGTAGAGGGGAACAATCACCTCCCTCAACCCTCTGGCCACCTCTTTTTTAATGCAGCCCAGGGTGCAGTTGGCCTTCCAGGCTGCAAGCATGCACTGCTGGCTCACGTCCAGCTTCTTGTCCAGCAGGACCCCCAAGTCCTTCTCTGCAGCGCTGCTCTCAAGTTCTTCTTCTCCCAGTCTATATATATAACTGAGATTGCCCTAGCCCAAGTGCAACACCTTGCACTTGGCCTTGTTGAACCTCATTAGGTTCTCATTGGCCCACTTCTCCAGCCTGTGCAGGTCCTTCTGGATGGCATCCCTTCCCTCTTTTGTATTGACTGCAGAGTTCAGCTTGGTGTCATCTGCAAACTTGCTGAGGGTGCACTCGATTCCATTGTCTACTTTACTGATAAAGATGTTGAAGAGCACTGGATCCAAGACCGACCCCTGACGGACACCACTTGTGACCAGCCTCCACCCAGACATAGAACCATTGACCACAACCCTTTGGCTGTGACCAGCCAACCAATTCTTTATCCACCTATGAATCCATCCTTCAAATCCATACCTCTCCAATTTAGAGAGAAGAATGTGGTGAGGGACCATATCAAAGGCTTTGCTTGAGTCCAGGTAGATGATATCCATCGCCCTTCATCGGTCCACCGATGCCATCACTCCATTATAGAAGGCCACCAGATTGGTTAGGCAAGATCTGCCTTTGGTGAAGCTGTGCTGGCTGTCTTGGATCTCCTCTTTATCTCGTGCATGCCCTACCATGTCTTCCAGGAGGATCTGCTCCATGATCTTCCCAGGCACAGAGGTGAGGTTCACAGGCCTATAGTTCCCCAGATCTTTCTTTCTCCCTCTCTTAAAAATGGGAGTAACATTCCCTTTTTCCAGTCACCAGGGACTTCACCTGAGAGACATGATTTTTCAAATATGGAGAGTGGCTCGACAACCACATCAGCCATCTCTCTCAGTTAAAAGTTCTTACTTCCTTTCACTGGTGCAAGACTGAGACTGAAGATCAGCCTAGTATTTTTCAATCCTTATCTCCCTGAAAATTCTGCTGTCACTATTTACTCTTTCCAAGTCTGTTAAAAAAGTAAGAGATGCTACAGTTTTTCATGCTGCATCCTTTTTTGTCCCAGTTTTATTATCTTTTTGTAAGTTAGTTGCACAATGTGTTCAAAGTTTTTTGGTGTCAGACTGATATAAGCCCATAATTACTTAAGGCTGTTAAAATCTACGTTCTTAGAATCCATAAAAAATTCCAGGGAAAATTCCAGGGAAAAATATCCAGGGCCATAAAAAATTCCATCTGGAAGGGACTTGGGAGATCTCCATTTCAAACCTTCTCAAAGTAAAGCCAGCCCTAGGGTTGCTCGGGATCTTATCCAGATAGAAAACCTGTAGCCAGAATTGACTTATTCCTTAAAATATATCTGCTAACTTCCATTTCCCTTTTACATATTTGTTTGCTTCCTTTTTTTTTGTTGTTGTTGTTGTTTGCATGTTTCCTTTCCAGAAATTATAACATGGTGTGTTTTAATTACAGAAAGTTTTAAAAACAAAACACATCTCTAATTGGTAATAAGCAACTGAGCAAGAGCAGACATTCTTCATTACTAGCAAAATCAGCTCCTGGTTTCCTGCAGGCAAGCACAAAAACTAAAAGATATATATATAACATTAAAACTTAAATGCTACAGAACCCTAGATAACTTTGATTTCCAAAGTTCTGATGTGTCAAACTGGGGAAATCATGAAATATCACTTACCAGGTCAGGAATACAAACACCAATTAGAGAAGAAAATTATTGGCAAGTCATTCACAACATGTTGGAATTTATCTTCTCCTCTTTCAGTTGTTACTATATTTTAAGTAGTCTTGGTTATATTGATTCATCATACTGCACATCTCTGTTCCCAGGGTTGATGGTGTAAGGGTACACTTAACTTGCAGAATTCATCCTTTATTATAACATTTCTATTAAATTAATGCAATTACACTGATTACAACAAATGGGTCTAAAAGAGATTTTCAGAAGTTCTGTAGTCCTCTGTCACAAAGGTAAAATATTTGCATATAAACCCTTCTGCACAGTTGCCTAAGATGTTATTAAAAACTGAAGAATTGATGGAGATTCCACAGCATTTTTTGCAAGTTATGACACTTTTATTTCTTCTTCTAGCCTCTCTGTGCATGCTTACACTATTATCTACATAAGAGGTAAAAATGCTTTACTCCCTATCTCTTTTATATTTGGATTCTGTTATTAAATCTTTTCTTCAATCTCCTCCATTTCTTTCCAACTTTCCACCTAATTCATGCTTTGAAATCTTGATTTATCTTCCATGAAGTCACTCAAAACACGTGGTTCAGTTTTAGTGCCTCAAATCAGAAGCAGTTCTTCAAGTGAGGCTTTAATAGCTTTTTTGCAAAGTGGAAGGATTTCTTCACACTTTACTTACGACGCTAACTTTTATATATGGCAGTTTTCTGGTAGCTTTTATATAAGTATCCATGGAAGTTTTACTACAATTAATTTCACAATTCAGTAGGCAACTACACTGTTTAATGGAGCGAAAGAAGTCATGAAAAACAAATTCTCATCCAATTTTAAGTAGAGGATGTATACAATACATATATATGCATGCACAGACGTGGTGTGTAATAATATACATGTATAAATATATATATATAATTAAATATACAGTTCTTATAGTATCTTATAGATATATTCCAGTTTTGTCTCCTAATGGCATTCTGTTATTATGAGATAATTTCCATTTTCATTTCACTAAATCTTTGGGAATCTGAAATTTCCAACTATGCTTATGGTTTTATTTTATTTATATGTATATATATTATATTTCTAAATGTTTTGTGAGGATATGGATGCCAACATTACTACATTGTGCATTTCTGAAAGGCGAAAGCTGTGTTGTTTTTCTTCTTTGCCTGATGGATAAGCAGTTCAATTTGAGTGAATGTTTTCTTCACGGGATTTACTTGTTTGGAAGAAATATGGAGAATACAGAAGATATAAGATCAGTGTTATTGCTGCATGGGTTCACAAGAGCAAGAAATATTTTCCTCTGTGATACAGTTGTACAGGAGTAAAAAACAGTGTGGCTAGCAGGACCAGGGAAGTGATCGTCCCCCTGTACTCGGCTCTGGTGTGGCCATACCTCAAGTACTGTGTTCAGTGTTGGGCCCCTCACTACAGGAAGGACATCGAGGTGCTGGAGCGTGTCCAGAGAAGGGCAACAAAGTTGGTGAGGGGTCTGGAGAACAAGTCTTATGAGGAGTGGCTGAGGGAGCCTGGAGAAGAGGAGGCTCAGGGGTGACCTTATCACTCTCTCCAGGTACCTTAAATGAGGCTGTAATGAGGTGGGGATTGGTCTATTCTCTCATGTGCCTGGTGACAGGACAAGGGGGAATGGGCTAAAGTTGTGCCAGAGGAGGTTTAGGTTGGATATTAGGAAGAACTTCTTTACTGAAAGGGTTGTTAGGCATTGGAAATGGCTGCCCAGGGAAGTGGTTGAGTCACCATCCCTGGAGGTCTTTAAAAGATGTGGAGCTTAGTGATATGGTTTAGTGGAAGTCTTGGTAGTGTTAGATCAGAGGTTGGACTAGGTGATCTTGGAGGTCTCTTCCAACCTAAATGATTCTGTGATTCTGTGAAAACCTTAAATAAATAGATTCAGCTAGGAGTGCCCACCTTGAATAAGAAGCTCCATCTAGGAATCATTTATTTTACTCTGATAATTTTGATACTGTTCTAAGTCTTAATTTGGATTCTTCCTTTAAATCATACAATCATAGACTAGTTTGGTTTGGAAGGGACCTCAAAGATTATCTAGTTCCAATCCCCTGCCACAGGCAGGGATACTTTTCACTGATCTAGTGGAAAGTACGGTAGGATGATATAGTAGTGTTCAAAGCCCTGTCCAACCTGGCCTCGAACCGGTAAATTTAAATTTATCTTCTTTTAGTTTAAAGTCATTACCCATTGTCCTATTACTACATTCCTTATAAAGTGCCCCTACCCTTCTTTCTTATAAGCCCCCTTTGTATTGAAAAGACTCAATAAGGTCTCCCTGGAGACTCCCAGCTCTCTCAGCCTGCCTTTGTAGAAGAGAGTAATGTTCCAGCCCTCTTATAATTTCTGTGGCTCTCCTCTAGACCCCACATTTATCTTGTGCTAGAGAGCCCTAAACCTGAACACAGTACTCCGGGTGGGGTCTCACAAGAGCAGAGTAGAGTGGGAGAATCACCTCCCTTGACCTGCTGGCCACATTTTTTTTGTTGACTTTCTGGGCTGCAAGCTGACATTGCTGGCTCATGATCAGTTTTTCATCCACCAACACCCCAAGCCCTCCTCCTCAGGGATGCTCTCAATCCATTCATCACCCAGCCTGTATTTGCAATTGGGATTGTGCTGGATCAGATGCAGGACCTTGTACTTGGTCTTGTCGAACCCCATAAGGTTTTCACAGGCCCACCTCTCAAGCCTGTCAAGGTCCCTCTGGATGGCATCACTTCCCTCCAGTGTATTGACTGCACCACAGAGCTTGGTGCCATAGGAAAACTTGTTGAGGGTGCACTCAATTCACTGTCCATTTCACCGACAATGGTGTTAAATAGTGCCAGTCCCAATACTGACCCCTGAGAAACACCACTCATTACTGATCTCCACCTGGACTTTGAGCTGTTGACTGCAACTCCTTTAGTGCAACCATCCATCCAATTCTTTACCCACCAAGTGGTCCATCCACCAAACCCATGTTTCTCTAATTTAGAGATAATTACGTTGTTTTGGACAGTGTCAAATTCTTTACACAAGTCCCAGTAGCTGACATTGGTTGCTCTTCCCCTACCTACCTGTTCTGTAACTCCATTGTAGAAGGCCACCAGATTTGTCAGGCATGATCTGCCCTTAATGAAGTCACATTGACTATCGCCAAAGTTGGAGACAACCTTTTACTGCAAATGAGGGTCAGATCAACTTATTACAAATGATTTTAAATCCCCACAAGAGCAGGTAATACACTTGGAATCTGTGCTGGTTTTGGCTGGGATAGAGTTAATTTTCATTTTATTAGCTCATATGGTGCTATGCTTTGGACTTGTGACAAAAACTGTGTTGAAAACACAACAATACTTTTGCTGTTGCCAAGTAGTGCTTACACAGTGTCAAGGCCTTTTCAGTTTCTCACACTGGTCTGCCAGAGAGGAGGATGGGGATTCACAAGAAGCTGGGAGGATGCACACAGCCAAGACTGCTGACCCCAACTGATATCTCCAACTAAGGGATATTCCGTACAGTATGATAGCATGTTCATCAGTAAGAGCTGGAGGGAAAGAAGGAGGATGTTCAGAGTTACATATTTATTTTCCCAAGTAACTGTTATGTGTGATGAAGACCAGCTTTCCCAGAGATGACTGAACATATGCCTGCTGAAGGGAAGTCTTGAATTAACTCTTTATTTTTCTTCACACAGCTTTTGCTTTACTTCTTAAACTGTCTTTATTTCAACCAAAAATTTTTTCACCGTTACCTATACGATTCTATACTTCGTCCCTCTTGCAGGGTTGCTGTGGGGGCCTTAGCTATATACCAGGGTTAACCCACAACAGAATCAGAAGACAAAAAATCATACAGATAAAAGTGATAAAAATGAATGGACTCAGTGGTGGTTTTACTCAGATGGGCAGCTGAGGTCCACCACAACTGCTCTCTCCCTCCCCCTCCTGAAAGTGAAAGGTGGAGAAAACAGAGAGCTAAATTACCTGGGAAAGGCTCTGAGAGTATTTAGTAATTCAGTAAGGCTTTAGTATTTAGTAATGCTTTCAGCATACAGCATGGCAAAGAAGTTTTTAGAAGGTATTGTGGTAGTGGTGGTACTGATTTTTATACTGTCTTTTAGTGTTATTTACAAGCATAGCTCTAAAATGGTAACCAGATTCTATGATAGCTGGTCTATGACATGATATGACTCGTGATATGATGTAAAGACGTTCTCTTAATGGAAAGAGACAGACATGTCTAAAGACGTCTAAATGCCTAGAACAAGTGAAATATGAGAAATATGAAAATATTGATTTCAAATATTGAAATTTGAAATATGAGTAGAAAGATGATGCTGGGGGAACAATCCCAGAACTGAGGGTGAGGGCGATGGCGCAACTGAAGTACGTCTACACGAATGCACACAGCATGGGCAACAACCATGAGGAGATATTGGTGGTAGGGGGATGGTTTGACCGTATGACCTGGAAGGTCTTTTCCAACCTTAATGATTCTATGATTCCATGATTCTATGATTCTAATTTGATGTTCCAAATATTGTTATGTGTTGTTATGACCTTTCAGTAAAGGTTTCTGCTGAGTTCCTGGAACTAAAAGAAAGTCTTTATTTCACCTACTCATTAAGTACGTATGTCTCAGTAGATTATTATTAACTATGTATGTGCAACAATGCTGCTTTTTGGCATTTTGCTATGAAAAGAGAATGATTCTAAAGATAGGAAGGAAAAGTCTCCACCTCCTTCTTTTGTACTGTTGCAGCAAAGACTGTACTCCTAGTAAATGAAAGGGTCATGGAAATGAAAAAAAAAAGAAAAAAAAAAAAAAAGGAGAGAGCTATACTACTTCAGGACTTCAGGAAAGGCACTGAGAGTATTTAGTAATGCTTTCAGCATACAGCATGGCAAAGAAGTTTTTAGAAGACATTGTGGTACCGGTAGTATTAATTTTTATATTGTCTTTTAGTGTTATTTACAATCATAGCTCTAAAATGGTAACATTATGACTCATGACATGATATGACTGAGACAGTCATATCATGTCATGAGTCATAATGTTACCATAATGTTAATGCAAGGAAACAGACATGTCTAAAGACATTTAAAAGCCTAGAACAAGTGGAGTGCCTAGAACAAGTGGAGTAGTTTGTGCTTCCAAGATGGAGATCTTTCCTCACTGACTGTAGAAGTAGTCTCAATGACTAGTTGTGGTGGTTTTACCCACCTGGGCAGCTGAGCTCCACTACAACTGCTCTCTCACTCCCCCTCTTCAAAGGGAAAGGGGGAGAAAATATGATGGAAGGGGCTCAAGGGTAGAGATAAGGACAGGGGCATCACTCAACAATTATCATCATGGGCAAAACAGACAGCACAGGGAGATTAATAAAATGTATTGCCTATTACTAACAAGCTAGAGAAGTGAGAAACAAAGAAAACAAGCTAAATGCACCTTCCCCTCATCCACCCTCTTCCACCTCTTCCCTTTGAGTGGCACAGGGGAAAGGGGGAATGGGGATTGCAGTCGGTCTATAGCGCTTTGCCTCCACTGCTCCTTCACAGTCACTTTCTTCCCCTGCTCCAGCATGGAGACCATGGGATACAGTCCTTACTGAACTGGTCCTTGTGCAAGCTTCCCATAGGCAACAGCTTCAGAAGAACTGCTTCAAACATGGGTCCGTACCATGGGGTCCATCCATCAGGAGCAAACTGCTCCAACATGATCCGCAGCTTCTGACATATCACCTGCTTCTGAGTGGGCTCCTCTCCACAGGCTACAGGTCCAGCATGGAGTCTGATCTGGTGGGTTTTCTCCACAGGCCACAGTCTCCTTACGGGCAGATCCACCTGCTCCACCAGGGGCTCCTCCACGGGCTCAGTGGAACCCTGCTCCACCATGGTACCCATGGGCTGGAGGGGGACAGCTTGCTCCACCATGGTCCTCTCCACAGGCCACAGGGGGACTTAGCTCAGGTGCCTGGAGCACTTCCTCCTCCTCCTTCTTCACTGACCTTCTTGTCTGCAGGGATGTTTCTCACTCCTCACTCTCTCAGCTGCTGTTGTACAACAGCTTTTTTCCTTTTCTTAAATCTACTCTCACAGAGGCGCAAACAGCATCACTTATTGGCTCTGCTCTGGCACAGCAGGTCCCTTTGGATCTGGCTAAAACTGGCCTAATCTAACATGGGGCAGCTTCTGGACTCTTCTCACAGAAACCACTCCTGCAGCCCCCCACTACCAAAACCTTTACACATAAACCTTCTACATGCAGGTGCTCTAGCAATTAGGTTTCTTATTTTAGCTAGTTATGTCTCTCTTTGGTCATGCTTTTTTAATTGTCTCTCTCTCTACTATTATCTATCATTGTCAATGAAGAAAGATTTAATTAGTTAAGGCTAGACAGTTAACTTCAAGAAATCTAAAATTACCAGAGAATAATGCTATTTTGTACATAGAAGACATTGAGAATTCCCTTTTTATAAAATCTGATGGCCAAATATTTTTTTAAAAATATCTATTGATATGCATACCATGTTAAAAAAATAAAAATAAAAATAGGCATGTTAAGATGTTTAAAACATGTCTGAAAAAAAAAAAAAATTTACACCATAAATTTTGTGTACTTCTATAACAATTTGTTGTGGTTTAACCCAGTCAGCAGCTAAGCACCGCACAGCTGTTCGCTCACCCTCCTCTCTCCCTCTGGGGGAGAGGGGAGAGAATCAGAAAAAAAAAAAAAATGAAGCCTGTGGGTTGAGATAGAGACAGTTTTTTAGAACAGAAAAGAAAGGAAAATAATAATAATAATGATAATAGTACTACTACTAATAATGTGTACAAAACAAGTGATGCACAATGCAATTGCTCACCACCCGCTGACCGATGCCCAGCCTATCCCGAGCAGCCAGTCCCCCACCCCAGCCAGCCCCCCCATATTAATTGTTTAGCATGACGTCGGATGGTATGGGTTATCCCTTTGGCCAGTTTGGGTCAGCTGTCCTGGGTCTGTCCCCTGCCAGCTCCTGCTGCACCCCAAGCCTGCCGCTGGCAGGACAGAGCGAGAAGGTGACAAGTCCTTGGCTTTGTGTAAGCACTGCTCTGCAACAATTAAAACATCAGTGTGTTATCAACATACTTATCAACTATACTTCCATGGTAATAGCAGGACCTAGACTAGATTGTCTAACACCTTGTCTAGCCAAACCTTAAAAGTCTCAAATGTAATATCTCTTATATCAAAAAGGAATTTACAGTAAGTTTTTAGTTGTTACTACATGCTATAAAGTATTTTATTTTAGGGTAGTATGAGGTATAAAGCACAGACACCTAATTTTTATTATTATTAATTATTATTATTATTAAAATGAGCTGATTAAAGTGATTGGGAGGGATTAAAATGAATTTACTAGAATTAACAGTATACAGAGATTAAAAATACAATAATATTTGTTATTGTACCAGTGGCAAATGTGATATTAATTACTTCAGAATAATACAGAAAAGGTTTGCATGCTCCATTTACTGCATCTGTATTTACTGAATACTGTATCTGTATTTATTCTAAATTGCTAGACAGTAACATTTTCTCTTGGCACAAAGTAATATCCATATGAATGCATTTTAAAATCATAATAATTTGGGTTACATTATTTCAGGTAAATTAATAAATTGCCATAGACATTCTCTGGATAAGCTTCTCATGACAGCTCTCTAGAATTCTAATTTTGTCCTATTTTACTTTTATTTATTTATTTATTGTTTAACTAACTAATCAGTCAAGGAACCTCTGGTGACTAGAAACGAAGACAGCAAAGAACATATCAAGTTCACTGTAGTATTTAAAAGGAAATGAACTGAAAATGACTGATGAATATAAAAAAGATATCCAAGAAACCATATACAACACTTACAAAGTATTTTCTAAAAGCTATTTTTTTAAAATATTTTTTTTAATTTTTATTTTACAACAGAGATAAACATAATTCATACCACAGTGGTCTTAAAGTAGGAAATAACATTAACTAGGAAAAGAGACAGAAAAAGAATCAGATATGATTCACATACACACAAGTGATCACTTTGCAAGTTTTAGTTGTTCAAGTCTTCAGAGTGAGTAAATATTAGTGTTTTAATTTGCATTAGTGCTTGTCTGGAGCAAATTTACCAGGTGACACCAAGTATGTATCCTTCCAATTCTTTTACTATGTACTTCACGGTTCTTCAAAATTTAGCTAAACTGAGATATGTAACTATAGAGGGCACCTACGAACTTTAGACATTAATGGACACTCAGTCCATGAAACTAGATTAGAAACAGTCTGAAACAATTACTCCTGAATGCATATAGTGTATATGTTGGATTTTCAACATAAACTATTTTTCCAGAAAGGGCTGGATAGAATGAGCAAAGCACAGAGTAAAGGCATACATTACCGAAAATGCATACATATCAGTTCAAAATGTGTTATTCCAGAATAAACTCTAGTGATTGCATAATCTGGACTGTGTTAGTTTAACTAAAACATTGGTTGTATTGCTTAAACTTTAATAGGATTGTAATTTAATTCTTGTTTCCACATACAAAGTGTGGTTCTTTAGCACACATAAATTGAACGTGATGTTTGGTCTTGTACTGTGCCCTTGATATAAATCACAGTAATCTCGATATATTTTAGAACTGTAAAATGTCTTCAGAAAAATTATAGGAGTAGGACAGGGTACTATCTTCTCTGTTACTTGTGTGTGGCCTTATTTCTCTTAATGAATTATAAATGATGTATTCCAAAATATTATCTTCTGAGGGTTATTTTTTGCCCTGGTATGCTTAGTGGTTGATAGCTTTTTAAAATACTACAGCACTGATTCTTCTGTAAGATGAGATAATGCCAAAGAACAGCAGTCTGAACTTAAATATAATTTAACAGTTGCTTTGGACAAAAGCTTTTAAGATGGTTCCCTTCCCCACTGTGCACAGAAAAAGAATGTAAATTTGGGGAAAATGATGAGTAACATTTGTGTAGATGTGTGTGTGTGTGTGTGTGTCTACATGTGTCTGACTAATTAAGAAGGATGTTGCAATGCAAAAATAAATACTGTTTGATTTGAATGGATTTAATATATTTGATTGTTTAATTTTATGTAATAGATATTTAAAAAAAAAAAACATTGCTTGTTTGAATGATGATGTTGAGGTAATTGTGATCCAGGAGACCTATATTAATTGTGAGTGCAAAGATCAAGAGATTGCTGAAAAAATATATTTTAATTACATACAAACATAAATTTTAGGGAAAAAAAAATAAATTAATTTTGGTATAACGGCATAAATACCACTATAATGAATTATTCTAATAATTCCAAGTTTGTTTTTTGCTTGTTTGTTTGTTTGTTTCATTTATAATAAGAGATTGGATATAGGATAAATAGCCTAGGATGAAATTATATAGGAAGAAACTCCTATAAGATTGAAGACTGGAAAGCTGACTCATACCTTCACTGTCAGATCTTCCTGACATCCAAACCTTCAGGAATGAGGGAGGACAATTTATTCATTGCTACTGCAGTTGAGTGGTGATGTCTTAAAGATGTGAGAGTGTGTTCTCTCATACTGCGTTCCCCATTATCTTCATCTTGTCCTTTCTCTCTTTCAGTTAACTTGTCTTTAGCTAAGCTTCATGTAACCAAGCTATTGCTTTGGTATTTACAATGCCCAGCCAAAGAAAATGACATTGCCTGATCTGTAAACTGGCATTTTATTCTGGAGGTTTGAAGCAAAATTATAGCTACGATAGTCCACCTAATACATTCTCAAAAATAAACACATCTGTGATGGATGAGTCAGTATAAAACGTAGATGTTGCCTATATTTTCCTCTCTTTTCTCCCGTTACCAGTTATTCTTCTTTTTAATGTACTCTTTTTGTTCGTTTGTTTTTCTGCTCTCTGATGAGAAGCAATATGAGCTGCACAATTCAAAAAACACTAAGTCTTTGTGCTCATGTCTTTGCTCTTAAGAGATCCTGGAAACAAATTATGAAACCTAAAATTACCTATCCCATTAAAAATGTAAAACATGAGGTTTGTGGTGTATAGTAATATAACCCACAGCAACAGATATACAAGACTAGTCCTACAAATGAAAAAATCCAGAAACTCTGTGAGGTAAAACTGTTGTTTTAAATTCTTAATTAGGTAAATGTTTGTTATACTTCCCATCAGTTTTTAGACAGCTTTTAGCTATCTAAAAGCTAGACGTGTTTAAGAAAATGAATCAGGTTATTTCTATGGTCACCAGAAACAGATGGATGAGCTAACTGTCTGGTCTAACACAGTGGTGTAAGAGAACAAAAAAACTTATAAATATATTGTTCTTTATCAAACAGCAGTGAAAAGGGAACTATCCAACTATTATAGACTAATTTTTAGATGGCTAAAAGTACCTCAGGTAACTACCACTATAAACTTCTCATAAGAATGATATTCAACTTTTTGATAAATGCTAAGAAAAGTTCTGTACTTTTGAATAAATCCATTTAAATTTTTGGATGCTACCTGTCTTTTACAGTCTTTTGTTTTCTAGTTTCTGGAATGAGAAAAACTAGAGTTATTAAAACACTGTGAAGGGATAAAGTCAGATAATTGAAATCCTGTGAGAAAACTCAATGATTAATTTTATTTATTTATTTTTTTATTTGTTTTTACCTCAATGTCTGTAACAGAGTTTTAGCAATGTGAATTATTTAGTTGTATTTATTTGTAAAATTACTGAAATCCTGGGATATTTCCTGATTGCAGAAACATGTTCTATTAGGCCCCAATTCTGCTTTATGAGGTGCTATGAACTATTGCATCTGTGCCAATGTTATTCTGATTTGTGAATGAGAGCACTGAATATCACAAGGTAAATCCTGATGTCCTATCTGGTCACAGCTCTCCTTGATTTCATAGCTGAAGGACAAAACATAGTGCAAGTTTCAACATGAATAATGATTCATCTGAAATGATCCATTATTAAACTCAAACACACATTTGTTTTTACTTTGGAATGAAAAGATTTATCTTTCCTGATGATAATTGATGTCTCTTTTTTTTTTTTTTTTCCCTAACTACAACTTTTGCTGAGCGATGATGGGGTGTTGGCAATAGAAAGAGGAATTTTATTTGCATTTTGTCTAAACAAAACACAAAAATAAAACAAAAATCCCAATATTTATTGGCTATATTTTAGCTGAATCCCTTCATATATAACTGATTACTATAGTTTCTTGTCCTTTCTGATGCTGTAACATTAAACAACTCAACTGTTACACTCACTATCTTTCCTTGCTTTTACAACAGCTGTTCCCTTCTACCAACCATTCTGAAGCTGGAAAAGCAAATGACTTTTCCCCCTGCCAACATTACATCTCACAAACTTCAGTGGGTTTCTGATTTTTTTTTTTTTTCAGGATGTCTTTCTTTCCATCTATGAATTCAAATCACCTATGTGCAACAGTGTTTGATGTCTGGGCCTCACTCTACCACCTGTGGTTCAGCACAAAATTGTCTTTTCGCCTTGAATGCAAGTTCTGTCTTTTTGGAATCTAAACATTATAAGAAAAGATTAGAGAGCTGGAGGAGATTTTATCTTGAGCTACTGTGTGTCAAAATGAACTTTCATGGTCTACCGATTCAAGAAAATCAAAATGTCATTGAAAGAAAGTGATATTTCAGTGTATGCAACACATCACTATTTTAATATATTTACCTCTACATTTGACTCTGCATAGACTGAACTGTAAGGTGTTTGGCCTTACACAGGAAAAAAGGAAACTTATTTGAAAATAACCAAACCAAACCAATCAACCAACCAACCAACCAACCAAAAAAAAAAAGAAAAAAAAAAAAAAGCAAGATTACAAAAGTTAAACATTTATTTTTATAGAGAAAATAAATACAGAATTTTAATGGAACTCATTTTGTAAACACTTTTGCAAGGGAGTGTAAAATATCACCGGAACTACTCTTTCACTATATCATTTATGGTGGCTAACATATTACTGACAAGAAATTTTTCCTTATAATAAACGAGTTCATCCAAATAGTCTCAAACCCTAAAACATTTAAGATACAGAGCACAGCACTAAACTTCCTATAGCCTCTTTGTGCAGATAACATTAACCACCCAGTCACATTCTACATTGTCTCATCTAATAGGAGAATATCTGTCTTATGGTGTTAGTGACATTTCAATTTCTATGCATTTTCTTTCATTTACATAGTACAACATATGTTATAATAAAATATTGTTGATAGGGTGGCTTTATGGGTTATTTTAAGTATGTTGTAAATTATGTAAGCAAATAAATAACAAAACATGGAAATGAGGAGAAAAAGGGAAGTGGAAGGAAAATACATAAAGAAATAATAATTTTAAAAATTCTGTATGTCTTATTAGTGTTTGAAAATTAAAAATAAATAAATACATATTTAAGTAGTTAAATAACTTGAGTTTTAGAATTATTATGAAGCTTCAGTGGGATTCAGTGAAAGTTATGTTTGATTAACATTTTAGAAAATTAAACTGACCCAAATATCTTTGGATTCAGCCAAGTACTTTTACAGGCCTCAATCTTCTGTGGTCTAGCTTTTTATTTAAGGGTCTAATCAGGATATAGAGAGCTGAATATATGTTTGATAACACTGTCATATTTGTTATCGTTGTTGTTGTTGTTTTATATATATGTATATGTATTAATTTTATTATTTTATGGTGTTTTTTCTGTTGTTTTAAATTTATTTATGTTTATTTATTATTCATTTCATTATACATGTTTTGTTGTTGGTCAGTATGTCTAGGTGCGCTTAAAAATGGTTATTTCATTGTAGCTAAATTTGAAGTGAATTTATCTCATCCAATTTTGCCATATAAAATAGATTGATGTAGATCACTTGTCGTTCTTTTTTTGTAATCTTCTAGTGCAAAACTATTTTTCTATGATATGCATTGTTTTCTCTGTCTTTCAATGAAGTATTCCATAGACATGGCTGGAATATTTAATTCGACTAAAGGTTCTCTTTCTCTAATTTTGCATCTCTGTGCATGACTGCTGTATCCAGTTTTATTTATTTGTCTGCAGCAGCACCAGTCTCAATTTGGTTGATTTATATGGAAAAAAAAAAAAGAAGAAGATTTTATCTCATGTCATTCATACTCTTATTTTTTCAGGAATACTGATGGATCATACCTTCATAAATCATCTGGAGTATGTCTCTTTACATCTATCTACAAATGCACAGAGGTATAGCCTGCAGCTTGAGATGAGTAGTTTTCAAAAAACAGATGTGCTTTTATGATCTTATGAGTTGGTAATGTAATAGATCACACCTTCAGAAAAGATATTCGTCTATCAGTCTATCAATCTACTGGACTGAATATAGAAAGGTGCTCAGCTGAAAATTTTAACATTTTAACATTTTACCTTACATGGAATGTTTTAGAACAGCCATCTTATTATGGAAGAAAAGCAATCTTTACGAAAAACACTTTCAGATTCTGATTGAGTAATTACAAGTGAAAATGTAAATAATTGAATCTAAGGCTAATTAATTAATTAATATTATCTTGATTTCTTCCAAAACTAAAGTAGCCTCATTTCTTTCAAAACATAGAAAGAAGTGGTATTTGAAAGTTTGAAAATTTCTGATGAGATAGAATTTATGTTTAATCCAGAACAGATTGAAAACTTCTATTTTTATTTCAAGGTTTGTGTTCATTTGAAGGTTATTTTTTATTTAATTTTCAGCAGAATTTATTTTCTGCCTTTCTTTGTACTGACTGAGATAGTTGTATCCACACAAAAATAAAAAGGCTTAAACACATTAAGGAAATATTAAGACAGCCTTTGGAATGAGATAGTTAAGATTTTGGGGCCCTAATACAAGTAATACTCCATTGGGAAAAAAGAAGTTAGAGAAATATAAGGTGATTTATTTATTTATTTATTTATTTTTCTGGATCTGCACCACAGCTACTAAAAATACAATAAATATTGAAGAAAAAGTGATCAAAGACAGATAGAAACAACCAATCCTTCTTTAGAACATTTTAATGTAATATATGTAGTAGCAGGTACGGCATGAGTCAGGGGTCATCACAACACTTTTCACAGAATCACAGAATCGCAGAATCTTCTAGGTTGGAAGAGACCTCCAAGATCACCTAGTCCAACCTCTGACCTAACACTAACAAGTCCTCTACTAAACCATATCACTAAGCTCAACATCTAAATGTCTCTTAAAGACCTCCAGGGTTGATGACTCAACCACTTCCCTGGGCAGCCCATACCAATGCCTAACAACCCTTTCAGTAAAGAAGTTCTTCCTAATATCCAACCTAAACCTCCTCTGGCACAACTTTAGCCCATTCCCCCTCGTCCTGTCACCAGGCACATGGGAGAACAGACCAACCCCCACCTCAATACAGCCTCCTTTAAGGTATCTATAGAGTGCGATAAGGTCGCCCCTGAGCCTCCTCTTCTCCAGGTTGAACAACCCCAGCTCCCTCCGCCGCTCCTCCTCGTAAGACTTGTTCTCCAGACCCCTCACCAGATTTGTTGCCCTTCTCTGGACTTGCTCAAGCACCTCCATTTCCTTCTTGTAGTGAGGGGCCCAAAACTGAACACAGTACTCGAGGTGCGGCCTCACCAGAGCCGAGTACAGGGGACAATCACTTCCCTAGACCTGCTGGCCACACTGTTTCTTATACAAGCCAGGATGCTGCTGGCCTTGTTGGCCACCTGAGCACACTGCTGGCTCATATTCAGCCGACTATCAACCAATACTCCCAGGTTCCCTTCTCGGCCAGGCGGCTTTCTAACCACTCATCTCCCAGCTGTAGTGCTGCTTGGGGTTGTTACGCCCCAGGTTGCAGACCCGCACTTGGCCTTGTTGAACTTCATACAGTTAGCCTCAGCCCATTGGTCCAACCTATCCAGGTCCTCCTGGAGAGCCTTACTACCCTCGAGCAGATCGACACGCACCTAACTTGGGTGTCGTCTGCAAACTTATGAGGGTGCACTCAATCCCCTCATCCGGATCATCGATAAAGATATTAAAGAGAACTGGCCCAGTACTGAGCCCTGGGGACTCCACTAGTGACCGCCTCCAACTGGATATTTAACTCCATTAACCACGATTCTTTGCGCCCGGCTACCCCCCCCAGTTTTAACCCAGCAAGCGTACGCCAGTCCAAGCCAAGAGCAGCCAGTTTCTTGAGGAGAATGCGGTGGGAAACAATGTCAAAAGCCTTACTGAAGTCAAGGTAGACCACATCCACAGCCTTTCCCTCATCCACTAAACGCGTCACTTTGTCCATAGAAGGAGATCAGGTTTCGTCAACCTTTCATAAGGTTCTGTCTTTCATAAACCCATGCGACTGGGCCTGATCACCTGGGATCATTCCCACATAGACTTTCTGAGTGAGAGGGAAATCTTTAGTAAGTTTTCAAACTTTCATAAGTGTCTAAGTTTATGGGGCAGAAAAGATTAGAGTTATTGTATACCTTCTTACCAAAATGCACTTGTAGGCTTGTAATTTGTCCAAAGGGATAAAATTATGTTTCCTAGTGTTGCATGAAAGCTTTCAGCTCTGTTTAGTTGAGTAAAGTATCCTGAAAAAATGTCAGTCTGGTGATTCCCCTCCTTATTCAGTCATTTCCTGAAAAATAATTGTAAGCATACTAGCATACTTTCCACTTTCCCTGCCATGACTGGAGGAGCAGTGACTTTCCATCCATGGCCATGGAATTGCAAAGGAACAGGTGCATCATCTCAATGTTCATAAGTCCATGGGGGCCTGATGGCATTCACTCCAGAGTGCTGAAGGAGTTAGTGATTTTATAGCTGGACCACTCTCACAATTTACCAGAGGTCACTGGAGTCTGGGGAGCTCCCTTCTGACTAGAAGCTCTCCAGTGTTATATCCATCTACAAAAAAGGGCATAAGAGAAACTCAGGAAACTACTAAGTACTGTTAGTCCCTGACCTCAGTCCCTGAAAAAATTACGGAAAAGATAGCCTGGGGGATACTAAACGCCAGTTAAAGAACAGAGCTATTTCTAGGCAGAGTTGTGGTGGTTTTACTCAGGTGGGCTGCTGAGTTCCACCACAGCCACTCTCTCACTCCCCCTCCTCAAAGAGGAAGGGGGAAGAAAAATACAATGCAAAGGGCTCAAGGGTTGAGATAAGGATGGGGGAGATCGCTCAACAATTATTGTTGTAGGCAAAACAGACTCAGAGTAGGGGGAGACAGTAAGATTTATTGCCTATTACTAACAAGCGAGAGAAGTGATAAACAAAGGTTAAGAAACCAAAAACGCCTTCTCCTCATCCACCCTCTTCCACCTCCTCACCCCCGAGTGGCACAGGGGAATGGGGGAGGGGGGGTTGTGGTCAGTCTATAGCGCTTCCTCTCTGCCACGCCTTCTCGGTCACTCTCTTCCCCTGCACCATGGGGTCCCTCCCATGGGATGCCATCCTTCCCGAGCATCCTGCGTGGGCTTCCCACAGGCAGCAGCTCTTCAAGAACTGCTGCAACGTGGGTCTGTACCATGGGGTCCATCCATCAGAAGCACACTGTTTCAACCTGGGTCCCCCACGGGCAGCAGCTCCTGCCAGGTCACCTGCTCCTGCGTGGGCTCCTCTCCACGGGCTACAGCTCCGGCCCAGAATCTGCTCCGGTGGGGGTCCTCCATAGGCCACAGCCTCCATCAGTGCAGGTCCACCTGCTCCGCCATGGTCTCCTCCATGGGCTGAAGCGTGGAACACTGCTCCACTGTGGTACTCCATGGGCTGCAAGGGGACAGCCTGCTTCACCATGGTCCTCACCACAGGCTGCAGGGAACTTCTACTCCAGTGCCTGGAGCACCTCTCCCCCTCCTTCTTCACTGACCTTGGCGCCTGCCCTGCAAGGCTGTTCCTCACTCCTCTCACTCTGCCAGCTGCTGTGCTGCTGTGTGTAGCAGCGTGTTTGTTTTTTTTTTTTTCCCATTTCTTAAATATGCTCTCACAGAGGTGCAAACAACACCACTTATTGGCTCAGCTCTGGTCAGCAGAGGGGCCCTTATCTAACATGGGGCAGCTTCTAGAATTGTCCTGGTTTCAGCTAGGATAGAGTTAATTTTCCTCCTAGTAGCTGGTAGGGTGCTGTGTTTTTGATTTAGGATGAGAATAACGTTGATAACACACTGATGTTTTAATTGTTGCAGAGCAGTGCTTACACTAAGCCAAGGACTTGTCAGCTTCTCGCTCTGTCCTGCCAGCAGGCAGGCTAGGGATGCAGCAGGAGCTGGCAGGGGACAGACCCAGGACAGCTGACCCAAACTGGCCAAAGGGGTATTCCATACCATCTGACGTCATGCTGAACAATATATAGGGGTGGCTAGCCAGGGTGGAGGGGGGGCCGTCTGCTCAGGGATAGGCTGGGCATCGGTCAACGGGTGGTGAGCAATTGCATTGTGCATCACTTGTTTTGTACATATTATTATTATTATTATTACTACTACTTTATTTTATGTCCTAATAAACTGTCTCTATCTCAACCCACAGGCTTCAGTTTCTCATTTCTCTCCCCCATCCCAGAGAGGGAGGGGGGAGGGTGAGCAAACGGCTGTGTGGTGTTAACTGCCAGCTGGGTTAAACCACTACAAGATTCTTCTAGATTCTTCTCACAGAAACCACACCTATGCCCCCCTGCTACCAAAACCTTGCCACGTAAACCTACTACAGTAGTCAATATGGATTCTTCAAGGGAAAGTCCTTCCTTACTAGTTTGATCTCCTCCTATAATAAGTGAACTGCTTGGTGGATGAAGGGAAGGAGGCAGATGTAACATTTCTGGATTTCAGTAAGGCCTTTGATTCTGTCCCTCATGATATCCTTCTGGACAAACTGTCCAGCTCTGAAATAAGCAAGTTCACTGAGAGGTGAAGGAACTCAAGGGGTTATAGTGAATGGTCCTGGCTGCATCCCCTCCCAACTTCTTGTGCACCCTCAGCCTTCTCACTGTCCAGGCAATGTCAGAAATGGAGAAGGCCTTGACTCTGTGTACACACTGATCAGAAACAGCAAAAACCCTGGTGTGTTATCAATACTGTTTTGGTCACATAGCACCACACAAGTTACTAGTGGCAGTTCCATGACAGGGGGCTTGGAATTATATGATCATTAAGGTTCCTTCCAATCCAAACAATTCTATGATTCTATGATTCTATACTATGAAGAAAATTAATTGTCTGCCAAAAGATGTTGCCAAAAATGGTACACGATTTATGTTGATTTGGAATATCCCTTGAGACATTTTAAAGGAATATTTTCGCAGTAATATTTAGAGAAATAAAAGCCTTAATTATTTATGAAAGGGTTGAATTGGTATACATGGGTTTTCCTCTCTCCCCATAAACAGATTTGTATACGGTCTCAAACACCAATTTATGAGTCAGGTGAAGGTATTGAAATAAATAATTTGCTACAATGGAAACTGTTATAGTAATAATTCCTCTAAACCTGGTTAAGTCTGTGTTGAGTATGGAATAGCCTGCCATTAAAGAAGTGTTTAGGCAGGCATGCCTGTCCATTCTCAAGAAGTCTGCCATTTATCCTTGTTCTTGATTATACTTCCTTTTTATGTCATGTGGTGTGTTACAGCTAGTTGCAAAGGTCTGTTTAGTTTTGTTATATATAAAAGGGTACACAAATGCAATGTAAGGCTGTCTTATTATCCATTTCAAACTGGAAACAATTATTTGACCAATGAATCCCCAAAGCTCTGTGTCTGATTTTGACCTTCACTAACTATGCCATAACAGCATGCAGGAAATAACACATGGCCTTCTAAAACTAATTCTGAAATCTGGACTTTACCATACCATTTTCATCATATAGAATTCTTAATCTTAATTATGTGCTTCAAATCTAAAGCAGTTTATTTCAAAGATTCCTCAGGCATGTACCTAAAAATGTTTGACAACTTTGCTGAAAAGGCATGTGATAGAACTTAATATTATTATTAATAGTAATAGCAATAATAATAATCAACTGTTTTGCATTTACAGTCTGTTTTACATTTCATAGCGTTGCTTGAGCATTAACTTTCCTGTCATAGCTTTCAGAGAAACATTAATGTTTTCATTTTACATAATTCATACAGGGTTATAGAGCAATTTGTACCAGAGGCAGGAAGTTTTACTTTCTAGTATTTGGCTTTTCTTTTAAGGAAAAGAAAACAAACAAACAAACAAACAGACAAAAAATCCCACTTGCATTCATATTTAACATTTTGTCTGTGTGTGTGTGTGAATAAGAATTTGTTTGACATTACAGTTAAATTTTTTACATAGCTCCAAAAAATTTTGCATTTCCCAATGCATTGACAGGCTACATAATGAAGATACAAAATAATGAGGATAAAAAAGATGGAGTTCCTGCTGTGTTCAAATGGATTGTTATAGATGTAAGTTAAAAACTTCTTTTCTCAGTATAAAATGTGTGCTTTCTCTGTCCATGCAAAATGAAATCCATGATAAGAAGCATTTAAGCTAATGTAAGTCTTTTTAGTAGATCAAGTACAATGTTGATATATGAGAGTGTGATCAACTCTGACGGGGGTTAGTGGCAGGACTCTAGAAAAAGTAGTGAAAACATCACTGCTGAGGTATTGGGATGCCTATACTGCTCAAAAATCTCCTGGTCTTGGGACTCACTCAAACTTTTCTGTTTGAGCTATAGCTTGTTTAGTTGTTCGGCTTACAAGCTGGTTGTGTGGATAGTCTGCTAGCGGTTGCTAAGGATTTTTGTTGTTATTTTCTTTCTTTATATAAGAACAGTTTACTTAGTATTTAGAAATTCTGAAGCAGACATAGATGCATTCTACATGTATAAAATAAGAAAGGCTTAAATTTGGAAGTGAAGCTAATAAACTAGAAGACTTTAAGTAATCTTTCATATAGCAGAAACACCAGTAAGCCTGTGAAATAATTATTTATATCTAAGAAATATCTATTTATATCTAAGAAATATTTTTACTTCTACAAGATCACATTAATTTACCTAATAAGGCAAAATATCTTCTCCCTTGTGTGAGCTACTACATAAAACATAACAGAGCCAGTACTACATAAATATTTATAGAAATAGGGGTATGTAAGTAAGCTTTTTGCCTTAGGTGATCCCTTTGGCACACAGCACTAGTATCCAATTTGTGTGAATGTGAAGTTAATATATATACACACTGTCTATCTGCATTAGCTCCAGGCATTGACAATAACACCCATAAAGATTTAGTAGCATCTGTTTGCTGATATTAGGATATGTATTGCAAGACACTTATTTGGTTTTAGTCAGTTCTTAATTAAAACTACTTGAATTCCTACATAAAACTTACAAAATTAAGACATGATTTTTGAAGGGACATATTGTTATTCTTTTATCTAACAAATCCAGAAAATAAAATAAGAAAAATAATTTCTGCACTGCACGTGTTTCTGCAATGTTTATGTTTCAATATCAACATGATATATATATATTTAAACAGTCGCTGTTATCATTCACAGGTCATTTTTCAAAACATCAGTTACAGCTACCCTGTAACAATGTCATATGTTTCTTGAGTATTCATCTCCTATAAAGTTGGATTTATGATGAAAGGGAAAAGGGTGTTCCATAGGGTCTCTGAACAAAATATATGTATCAACTTCATAGCATTTCTAATGACTAAGGGAACAAACTCCAAACCATTAATATATCTTGTGGAATCTCTCATCCCCTCACTGTAACAGGAAAGACAGACACAGAGGGGATACAAACCAGAAATTAATTATCTTTGATTTTCCTCACTGGTTAAGGATAAGAAGTAGCACCAATTTAGTTGTCCCATATGCTAATTTTAGAGACTGACTCAAGTTTCTTTTGTACTTCTCTCTGTTCTTACCTCATATTAATTCTCCTACTGATGATCTCTTCACAAAGATACAATGGTTATTGATTTTCAGTTGGAATTTCAGGATAGCCAGAAAATGTGAAGGTCAGGTGATTTATCTGGTGCAAATATGCTGATTTTAGAAGCTAGCTGAAAATTAATGATGTGGAATGTTTTGAAAATTTTAGGTAACTACATTGTGATTTTTTTTCTTAATTAATAGCAAGATAGAATCAGATGGAACAGTTTTTTTTTTTTTTTTTCTGATTAATAATATTATTAGCCATGAATAGTTAGCTCAATGTGTGCAATATTTTATTAAGAGATTCTAAATATTAGTTTGATTTCACTGAAATTTCACATCCCATCTACTTTATTATGAAAATAAGAGAAATATTGATATTTATGTTAATTTTATATTTGTATGGCTTTGTTTCATTAAAAAAATTTAACAGCAACAACAATAAAAACTCACAGATGCTGTTGTATGTGTTAGTATATTACACGTGTTAAGGAGAGTTTTGACTGATAAGTTGGTTCAGAGAGCTTTTTTGTTTATTTTTTTTCTTCACTAAATTCTTAAAGAAACAAACTAAAATGGAAAATTCAACAGTAGTAAAAGCATTCTCCTGTATTTTTTTTCTAAAAAAACAAATTCATACATTCAACTAGCATTAGCTGTCTCTCCCAAGTAACATGTTGTGCAGCAAGTATACTTCTGATTTCATTCTGGCAACCAGCTTCCATATCAAGTAACACAGATGCAATTCAAATTAGGAAGGAAATATTGTATCCATCTGGTCTTGTCTTTGTTTCACAAGTCACATAATTTTTCAGGTGAATCCTGTACAAACTCTTCATTTTTGTTTACATATAGACTATGCCCAAGAAAATCATCCAATAGTGATTTTAAGACTGCATAATGGTTTTTATTCCAATGATTAATTTCACTAAACATTAAGAAAAAAAAATATAGGGACATAGAATGTCAAACTAGACGTTCATGCCTCGTTAGATAGTTCACCTCCCAACTACCACAAGGAATTGCTTCATATTATTAGTGTAATTGCTATGAGGATGCTCTCCATCCAAAGCAGGTTAACCATAAACCGAATGAATAAGATACCTATTGTGAGGTCTGTGTATTTCATGCATGATAAGATATGAAAGTGTTGCTTTTCTCCTTTATTAAAGCTTTAGCCTGCCATTTGTTGAAAGCCTCTGCGTAAGGATTAAGGGACAAACGAATAAAGAGGATGTTGTCATGGGAGTCTATTACAGACCACCCGGCCAGGATGACGACAGCAATGAATTATGCTTTGAGGAACTAAGAGATAACTCAAGATCAACTGCCCTTGTCATTATAGGGGACTTCAACTTGCCAGATGTTGACTGGAAATATCACACAGCTGACACAAGCAGGTCCAGGACGTTCTTAAAGCACCTCGATAACTTCTTGGTGCAGGTACTAAGGCAGCCAACTAGGAAAGGTGCCCTCCTAGATCTATTGCTTGAAAACAGAGAGGGTCTTGTGGGGGATGTGGCAATTGGTGGCTGTCTTGGTCATAGTGACCATGAAGCAGATGAATTTAAATTTTTTAGTGACAGGAGGAAAACTGCCGCCAAACTTCAGCCCTGGATATGGGGAGAGAAAACTTCAGGCTGCTCAGGGAACTAGTTAGTATGGTCCCCTGGTAAACTGCTTTTGAAGGCATTGGCGTCCATCAGTGCTGGTCAATCTTTAAGCACTGCCTCCTAAAAGCACAGGATCAGGCAATTCCAAAATATCAGAAGTAAAGCAGGTGGGGCAGAAGGTCAGCTTGGCTGATCAGGGATCTTCTGGAGCTTAGGCACAAAAAGAAAGTGCATGGCTGCTGGAAGCAGGGTCAGGCAACATGGAAGGACTACACGGACACCGTTCACCTCTGTAGGGAAAAAATTTGTGTGGCCAAAGCCCAGTTAGAGTTGAGGCTGGCCAGGATTGTGGGAGACAATAAAAAGGGCTTTTTTTAAAATAAGTGAACATAAAAAGGAGGACCAGAGAAAACATAGGTCCACTACTTGATGGAGATGGTCACCTCACAAACAAGGACATAGGCAAAGCAGAGACGTTTAATGCCTTCTTTGCCTCTGTCTTCAACACCGATAATGGGCTTCGGGACCCTGGTTTCCCTGAGTTGGAGGACCCTGGCAACTACAGGTCTGCCAGTCTCACGTCAGTGCCTAGAAAATTATGGAGAAGATAATCCTTGAAGTTATTGAAACACACCTGAGGGACAATGTATTCATAGGTCACAGCCAGCATGGGCTCACAAGGGGTATGTCCTGCTTAACAAATTTAATTTCATTTTATTATAAGATCACCTATCTAGTCAATCAAGGGGCTTAATAAGCCCTGTGTAGGGCTTAAAGAGTTGTGGTAAAAGGGGTTGCAGCAGGCTGGCAGCAAAGTCACCAGTGGGGTCCCCCAACGCTTCATTTCAGGGCCAGTTTTTTTCAATGTTTTCATAAGTGGTTTGGATGTAGGACTAGAAGGTGTTTTGAGCAAATTTGCTTATGTTACTAAACTTGGAGGAGTCGTTGACTGTGTCGAGGGTGGAAAGGCCTTGCAGAGAGATGAGAGCTGGGCAATCACCAACCGCATGAAGTTTAACAAAAGCAAGTGCCGGGTCCTGCACCTGGGAAGGGGCAACCCAAGCCCCACAGAGAGGGATCTGGGGGTTTTGGCTGATAGCAAGCTGAATATGAGCCAGCAGTGTGCCCTGGCAGCCAGGAGGGCCAACCATATCCTGGGGTGCATCAAGCACGGCATTGGTAGTCAGTCGAGGGAAGTGATTGTCCCACTCTACTCTGCACTGGTGTGGCCTAATCTCATGTACTGTATGGAGTTTTGGGCACCACAATACAAAAAGGACATGAAACTATTGGAGAGTGTCCAGAGAAGGGCTACAAAGATGGTGAAGGGCCTAGAGAGGAAGACACATGAGGAGCAGCTGAGGTCACTTGGTTTGTTCAGCCTGGAAAAGAGGAGGTTGATGGAAGACCTCATCACAGTCTACAGCTTCCTCATGACCAGGAGCAGAAGGGCAGTCACCGATTTCTTCTCTCTGGTGACCGGTGATAGGACCCAAGGGAATGGAGTCAAGCTGTGACAGGGAAGGTTCAGGTTGGATATCAGGAAAAAGTTTCTCACTGAGAGGGTGGTCGCGCACTGGAACAGGCTCCCCAGGGAAGTGGTCATGGCACTGAGCCTGCCAGAGTTTAAGGTTCTGGACTGTGCTCTCTGTTTGGTCTGAATTCTGATTTTTGGGTAGACCTGTATGGTGCCAGGAGCTGGACTCGATGGTCTATGTGGATCCCCTCCAACTCAGGATATTCTATGATTCCATGATAGTCCAACCAGTTTTTTGCGTACCTAGTAGTCCAACCATCCAGTTCATATCTCTAATTCTATTACAGGAATCAGCGTCAAAAACCTTGCTAAACTCAAGGCAAGTAAGATCCAACAATCTCCCCCCTTGCCCCTGGAGAAAGTAGTTCCTGCTTGGAGCTTGTCATCTCACCACAAGAAACAGTCACAGTGATTGAGCAGAACCTGCCCATAGCAGACACATACTGTTTTTTTCCCAGTAAACTTCTCATCCTTCCTGCACCAGGACAGAGCTGACAGGAGGATTTGCTCTGTTGTCTTTCCAGAGACTGAGGTTAGGATGACTGGCATGTCATTCCCCAAGTTCTCCTTCTTG
Organism: Cygnus atratus; assembly: GCF_013377495.2. Taxonomy (NCBI): domain Eukaryota; kingdom Metazoa; phylum Chordata; class Aves; order Anseriformes; family Anatidae; genus Cygnus; species Cygnus atratus. The sequence continues at coordinate 157,457,822 of NC_066362.1, read as the reverse complement.
TTCTTGAGGATATGGGTGACACTTGCCACCTTCTAGTCCTCAGGAACCTCTTCCAACTGCCATGAGTTTTCAAATTTGACATAAGGGGGGTGTCTAGGTGAGAAGTGTGTGTTCTCTAACTCAACAATCTTTAACCGTGAGTAATACTTCACTTTTCCAGACTCTCTCTACTGCTAGACATAGGGACGGACGGTGGAGGCCTGAGAGCAGGCCTTGACAGTAAAATCTAAGGCAAAGAACGTGTTGATATCTCAACCTTTTCCAGCCTCCTCATCACTAGGTCACCTCTCTGGTTCAGCAGTGGGCCTACATTCTCCTTGGTCTACCTTTTGCTTCTGCACCTGTTCCTCTTGAAAGATCTTTCTGTTGTCCTTTACATCCCTGCAGGCCCAAGCGATGTTTCAGCATTCCTCTTTGGCAGACTGTCCCTGATTTAACCTCCCATGTCATTCCTTTTTTTTCTGTTGAACCCTGTTTCCCTATTTGGCCAAACAAGCCTCACAGTACTCCTGCATATTTTGAGAAGGTACTTTTATTTTTGATACTTCTCTAAAATTTTCATTAAATCTTTATTTTTAAAATCATACATCCTTTGTTCTGTTAATGTTATATAATGACAGAATTATGCTTTTTAAATATTAGAAATTAAATGTTTTCATGTGAGTCAGACATTGTAGGCATCTTATATAAACTATAAGGAGACATATGCATCCCCAGAAAATAGCACTTCTTACCTCTCACCTTATTACTTTAAGATGAAATGAATTGTCTTCTAGAAATGTCATTTATACCATAAAAAGCAATGAAAACAATATATTTAAGAAACTCCTTTTCTAAACTGAATGTACATTTGCTTTACATAAGCAAAGTCTTTTATAATATGCGTTAACAATCAGCAGACAGAGTTCTCAATTTAGTAGCAGTAAATTGTCTAGAAGTCTTATTGATTACTTGTATCATTAATCAGAAGCTGGCTTTATATAATTACTGGTAGCAATATATATATATATTATCCATTTTTAATTTTATTTTAAAAATGTTTTTCTTTTTTTGACTTTAGATGAGTGATCATTTGATTTCTACAAATAAAACAATTAGTCCAGTTTAGAGCAGAGAATTTTGTCTGCTTTGTTTTGTTCACTTTATTGATTAAGATGCCATTTATTTATTATTTGCCTGATGTCAGTTAAAAAGTTTTTTCTGTTTTTTCTAAAAAAAAAAAACAGAAAACTTTTCATTTTCTTTTAATTGAAAAAAATGATTCATAAAATACTACTCAAATAGCATGTAAGAGCATGTACTACTCAAATAGCATGTAAACTAATGTTTAGGAATTATATGTTTTTCCTGTGAATTAAAAAGATAATTATTTCTGAAGCAAATTGCAAAACTTATCTCTAAGAAAAAAAAAAAAGAAATTATTGGATTAGTGGGTGGTTCTGTTAACTTCAGACTGTATCACTTTCCTCATTACTCTATCATCTGCTATTTCTTTCACTAGTTCAGAACTTTTTTTTTCTGAAAATGTCTAATAATTCTTTTAAATTACAAAATTCATTTTGTTTGGCACTGATGACTTAAATTCTATTTCATCTCAAGTCTTCCATGTTAATAATTACTATTACCTGTCTTCTGTTGATTCTTCAGGCAGGCACATTCAAATACATGTTTTAGGATACATTATTGTGTGTTCTTTGTAAGAAGTTATTAATTACATATTTTTATGTTA